>NC_056726.1:574421916-574559642 GCF_019279795.1 Protopterus annectens
TAAATGTATATTGCTCCAAAAGACATGTCATTGATGAATTATTCATGAATTTTTGGTTTTCATTGGACCTTTTGAATGGAATTGGGTGTATATATATATATATATATATATATATATATATATATATATATATATATAAGTGATTAGTTAATTGTTTAATTGTATAACTGTTGTCTGAAGAAGTCTGAAGTGCAGACGAAAAACGCTGTATTTTAGTTTGGCGTTTAACGCTTTTTACCAATCCATTAAATGCTTGTGATTATTTCTGGGCCGACCGGTGTTTTGCCTCCTCACGGTGATTTTGAAAGTTTACAGGTATAAATATAAGCACATATTTTAATATAGTATACAGTACTAAAATTCACACTACACCTTCATTAATAAAATTACCCTCATAGGCTCATAGGTGTGTACTAGGCTAATGGCCCTGGAGCCTTTACAAGCCTAGCCCACAGGATTACCCTGGCATTGTGCCACCTGACCTTAGTTCCCAGTGGCTCTGTCGATTAGAGCCACTGGAGTCATCCCCGGGGTGACTTTTCTATTTCCCATCCACTCATCAAGATTTCTCTTGAAGATGGCCAGTGAGGTGCTCTGCCTGACATGTATGGGAAGTCTATTCCAGGGCATGGGCATTCTCTGGGTTATGAACCTGTCCCTCCAGCATGTTTTGTTGATTGTGATAATGAGGTTAAGGTCTCTAGAGCGTGTGGTGCGGAGGGATTGGGATTTCTTTAGATGTAGCATTTCTAACAGAGATTGCTTTGTAAGTCAAGCAAAGATCACCTCTAAGTAGGCAATATGAGACAGAGAATAGTTGGAGTTTTTTGAGTCTGTCCGTATAAGACAAGTGTTTAAGGTCTAAGATCCTCTTTATGAGGTACTTTTGTGGCTTCTCCAGTTGTTGCAGGCTTCTAGTGAGGTAAATGCCAAATGAGGCATTATACTCAATGATTGGCCTAATGAGGGAAGAGTAGAGGGAGACAATGATCTCTTTTTTTCCTGGATGCAAAACCCTTAGTAATGAGATGTGCCACACAGAAGAACTTCCTGACCACAGTGGCAACATGGTGGTCAAAAGAGAGGTTGTTGTCAACCTGTGTTCCCAGATCTCTTATGACTCCTTCTGTATTCAGTGGACTACCATCGATGTGGTAATTCAAGGTAACTGGGTTTTTCCCAAGGGGGATGATGACACATTTTTTGGCACTGTGCTTAAGGCTATGGTTCTGACACCAGTCGTTGGTCTAATGTGAGGCCTATCTGTAGGATGTCAACATCATATGGGGAGTTAATAATAGCTCCCAACTTGCAATCATCTGTGATCTTTGTCAGCCAGAGTCCCTTTGTATTGGCCTGGACTTCAGAGAAGTAGATACCAAACAGGAGAGGACCCACGACCAAACCCTTTGGGACTCCACTCATGACTGGTCTGCAGTCCGACTTGGAGTCAGCTACTTTCACACTGTGGGTTCTGTGAGCCAGTTTGCAACCCACCTAGTGATATAGGGATTGATGCCTAGCTTAGTGAGTTTTTCTATGATTCCTGAGTGGGGAATGGTATTAAAGGTCTTGGCCAGATCAAGGTAGGCTGTATGAACCACCTTCCCTTCATCCACAGCTCTGGCGACTGACTCAAAGAAGTCGACCAAGTTGAGCAGGCATGATCTACCCTTCCCAAAACCAAACTGTGTAGGATCCAGAGTTTGGAGATCCCCTATATCCTTGTTTATTAGGTCCATGATGATGCATTCCATAACTTTGCATATCAGACTCGTCAGGCTAATGGGGCGATAGTTCCCAGGGTCTGTAGTCACTCCTCCTTTGTGGAGAGGGGTGACTGTTGCAGTGCGCCATTTGGTAGTGACAAAGCCTGAGGTGAGGCTGTGGATGAACAGGGCACACAGGTGAGGTGCCAGTTCACTCTGTAGTTCATGAAGAACACAGCCAGGGATATTGTCAGGTCCCATAGAAGCTGTATTCTTGGCATTGGGCAGTGATGTTTTAACCTGTGCAGCAGTAGTACTGGGTGCCTGGAAATGTACTGGTATTGTGATTGGTCATTTAGGAGGGGAGAGAGGGGCAAAGCTGGCAATGAATCTATTGGCCAGTATATTGACAACATCTGCTGGCTCGGTATAGGAGGTACCATTGTGCAGTACCTCAGAGCAAATCTGGGTATTGCCGTGGAGAGTCTTTATATAACTACAGAAGGCCTTGTGGTTGTCTTTACTATCTGCTGCAGTGAGTTCATAGCTAGCTTTAGAGGATTTGATGAGGGATCTCAACTTTTTGTTGAGTCTGATAAGGGAGTTTTTCCAGTCTTGGGACTTTACCTTATTCTGCATCAGTTTCCTCCTTCTGTTGTAGAGTTTGTTTATGGCAGGGACCAGCAGATTGGCTTCGTTTTTTGGAGGAGAGCATCTTGGTTCTATTGGGTATGGCGAGATCGATGCATTTGTGTATGTGTTCGTACAGTGCATTGGTGTATGACTCGGCGGTCATACAACTATTCTCCATTTGCATGGGTGCCGTGAAGTTAGCCACCTCTGTTTTTAGGAGCCCAAAGTTAGCTTTGGAGAAGTTTTTCATGGTGGTTACCTTTGCGGGGGGGGGGGGTGGATTTCCAGGGTGATTAGTTTGTGGTCGGATCTAACCAGGGAGGAGTTGACTACCGGTGTAGAGCAACTGTCACCCATGTTTGTAATGACCAGGTCAAGGATGTTGCTACCTCTAGTGGGGGTAAGAATGAGCTAGTTCAGGGCATTGGAATTAATGAATTCCAGAGAACGTTGGGCAAGTGTGTTGGTACATGAGTAGTTTTCCCAGTTAATGGTGGGGTAGTTGAAATCGCCCAGTATGAGTGTTAGGTTGGACCCTAATATTCTACAAGGTGCATATGAACATGGAGTGAGAGTACTGGGACATGGTTGGGGACCTATAGCAGACTGCAACCTGAATCGGTGTCTTACCCAATGTTAGCTGCACCTGAAGTATCTCAGATGCGTTATGTTGGGCTACCAGTCTAGAGGTGTGTGCATCCTTTATGAATATGGAAACACCACCGCCTTCGGATCTTCAGTCCAAGTTCTGGGGCCGAAAGGTGTGGAATGAGTTATAGCCTGGTAGTGCAGGGGTTTTCTGTTGCCTTGAAACAGGTCTCTGTTCAATCTTCCAAATTACCTAGAGGAAACAGTTTTTGTACTTACGTTTCTCACTTGCTTAGAGAAAAACACTTACCTAGAAGAAAATAGTTTTTTATTCAGGCATGTCCAAGGGTCAGCTCCCAGTGTTCTCTCCTGTTTATCTGATGAATCTGGAGGCAATGTAGAAATTGCCTTATGTACACAGACAACTCTCTCCTCCTACCACCCAACACTACTACCTGTGAGAGATGCACTTATCTAGCCAAACTGGGGGTAAAGCTCTCTCCAACCAAGACTGAACTTGACAGTCATGAGGAGAAGGTAAACATTTGCACCACACCACACTCATCACATAGTCTCACTAAATCTACACCACCAAAATCCACACATAGTAACATAAAAACATTTGCAGAAGCTCTCAATAATAATGTCTAAGCAACAGAGACCTCCAAAGCAACCTCCATCCCCCAACACAACCCAAATGACACGTAGCCCACAGACTCAGTGTGCCACTCAACCACAGCCAATAAGGCAAAACAATGTACACAACACACTGGTCATAGATGACTCTATAGTCAGGCACACTGATGCCCCACTCACCAGGCTAAACAAGGAGAAGGTTACTGTCAGCTGCCTGTCGGGTGCCAGGATCCGCCACATAACCCACGCACTCAGGTCACTCCACAAAAAGTACAAATATGACTCTGTCATTGTCCATGTTGGTGTGAATGACCCGAGACGTACCTCCCTGGACTACATGAAAAGAAACATGGAAGAGCTCTTCGATCTTGTAGCCCAGGCAGGTATGACCCTAGCCCTGAGTAGCATTCTGCCATTGCCCTGAATGATACCGCAGTACAAGGACAAAATGATTGACTTCAACAACTGGTTAAGCTTCTGGTGTCATTCTAAGGGGATCCAGTAACTGTCTGCTTCAGATGACATGGTCGACAGACCACAATGCTTTGCCACAGATGGCCTGCACCTGTCACCCCTAGGATTCCGGAAACTGGCTAAGGCTCTTGCTGCCCCTATAGTGCCTTTTTTAAGCAAGGTTCAAATAACAAATTCACCACCGTAACAGGAACAGGCAAGCAAAAACTGAGGGTAATGCTACTCAATACTGTAAGTCTAAATCTCAAAATGCACTCGCTCGAGGCACTCCTTAAAATGGAGAATATCAATATCTGTGCATTGACTGAGACCTGGTTCAAGACTCCAGAGAGCACCCCTGCAATACCAGGCTATAACTCATACCACACTTTTCGGCCATGTAACCTGGACCGAAACACCAAAGGCGGAGCTGTGTCCATATTCATTAAGGATTTCCACACTTCCAGGCTAGTTGCTCAGCATAATGAATCAGAGGTTATCCAAGTGCAACTAACTCTGGGCAAAACTGCAATCCAAACTGTAGCTTGCTACAGATCTCCCACCATGCCCCAGGATTCCCACTCCTCTTTTCTTGATGTACTGGAAAATATTAGGGTTCAACCAGACACCCTAATAATGGGCGACTTCAACTACCCCACCATTAACTGGGAAAACTACTCGTGTACCAACTCCATAGCTCAACGCTTTCTGGAATTCATAAACTCCAATGTCCTGAATCAACTTATCCACACCCCCACCAGGGGCAACAATATCCTAGATCTAGTCATTACCAACATGAGTGACCGGTGTTCCACACCTGAAGTCAACTCCTCATTGGTCCGATCCGACCATAAGCTAATCACCCTTGATATTCACATCCAGCCCCCACTCCCCATTAAGGAAACCACGGTAAAACATTTCTCCAAAGCCAACTTCATGCTTCCTAAGACAGAAGTGGTGAACTTCATGACACCCATGCAGATGGACAATACAGTTACAACTGCTGAATCCTACACATATGCACTCTATAAGCACTTACACGAGTGCATGGATCGTGCTATCCCAAACAGAACCAAGACGCTATCCTCCAAAAAAAGGAGGCCAATCTGGTGATCCCCTGCCATAAACAAACTGTACAACAGAAGGAAGAAACTGTTGCAAAAGAGAGTAAATTCCCATGAGTGGAGAAGCTCCCTGGTCAGCCTCAGTAAGAAGCTGAGATCCCTTATAAGATCCTCCACAGCTAGCTACGAAAACAAAATCGCCACTAATTCTAGATCTGCTGTGAGTTACAACACAACTGCACGAAAATTAGAGAACCAACTGATATTGCCAACATCCTGGCAGATAGGTTCAGTGCTAACTTTACCCCCCCTCACCGCCTAAAGGGTCCATATCTATACAGGAAGAATGCAGTCTCCCTGTAATCACAACTACATGGGTGAAAGCTGCACTCTCTAAAGCCAAAAACACAGCATCCATGGGACTGGACAACATCCCAGGCTGCGTTTTACATGAACTTCAGAATGAACTGGCTCCCCACTTAAGCACCATGTTCAATAATAGCCTCGCATCAGGCTTTGTGCCCACAAAATGGCACACAGCAACAGTTATACCACTCCACAAAGGGGGAGCCAACACTGATCCGGGGAACTATCGACCTATTAGCCTGATAAGTCTGGTCTGCAAGGCCATGGAACATATCATCATGGAACTCATAAACAAAACCATTGGTAACCTCCAAACTCTGGATCCCACCCAGTTTGGGTTTGTGAAAGGCAGATCATGCCTCCTGAACCTGATAGACTTCTTTGAGGCAGTCACCAAAGCCATAGATGAGGATAAGGTGGTTCACACAGCCTATCTAGACCTCGCCAAGGCTTTCGACACCATACCCCATTCTGGAATTATAGCTAAACTCACTAAACTAGGTATAAATCCCTACGTCACAAGATGACAGAACCCACACTGTAAATGTTGCAGACTCCAAATCTGACCTCAAACCAGTGACAAGTGGAGTGCCACAGGGTTCCGTCCTGGGACCTCTCCTGCTTGGTATCTACTTCTCTGAAGTACAGGCTAACACAGAAGGCCTCTGGCTAATGAAGTTCGCAAGTGACTGCAAACTAGGAGTCATAGTCAAGTCTCCAAATTTTGTGGACATCCTAGAGAAGGGCTTCGCTGAGACAGATGCCTGGTGTCTGAGCCACGGCCTCAAGCTCAATGCCAAAAAGTGCAGTGTCATCCCCTTTGGTAAAAACTTTGTACCCATGAACTACCACATAGGCAACAATCTACTTAACACCGAATGTGTGATAAGAGACCTTGGGACCCAGGTGACAGTAATCTCTCCTTTGATAGTCACATTGCCACAGTAGTCAGAAAGTCCTTCTATGTGGCACACCTCATCATAAAAGGGTTCTCATCCAGGAAAAAAAGAGGTCATTGTTCCCCTCTACTCGACACTCATTAGACCCATTATAGAGTACAACGCCCCTTTTGGAATGTACCTCACAAGACATCTGCAGCAGCTGGAAAGGCCACAGAAGTACCTCACAAAGAGGATTACTGGCCACAAACAAATGCCCTACACTGACCACCTCAAAAAAACTCCAGCTGTACTCTGTAGCATATCACCTACTCCGAGGTGATCTCTGCCTAACATATAAAGCTATGTCAAACCCAGAGCTGTTGGACATGCTACACCTAAAGAAATCCCAATCCTTCCGAGCTACACGCTCTAGGGACCTAAACCTTGTCACCACAATAAACAGGACATTCTGGAGGGATAGATTCCTGTCCCAGAGACTTCCCATACTCTGGAACAGGCTACCCATCTATGTCAAGTAAAGTTCTTCATTAGTACTCTTCAAGAAAAATCTTGATGAGTGGATGGGAAATAGGAAATACACCCCGGGGATCACTTATGTGTCTCTGCTCGACAGTGGCACAGGAAAATAACTTTCTTGGGTGGCGTAAGTCAGGGAACCTTGTTGGCTAGGCTTACGTAGGCCCTTGGGTCGATAGCCTAGTACCTATCTGACCCTATGAACACAAATGTCAATGTTCTCCATTTCAAGGAGTGCATGTGCCATCTAGTGGTCAGACAGAAAAAGGCAACAGCATTAAAGCGTTGCTGCCCTTAATTTTAAAACGGGGGCCAGGAAGACTGCTTCATTTAAACCAGGTGGCTTAGTGGCTTCTAAAGTCAATTGCCACAATAATTCTCTATATTCAAGTCTAGTCTCCCATAGGCCCCCTCTAATGTCTTTAGGTACCACTTCAAGTAAAAAAAAAATGGTGACCTGTTTCTGGACAGCTCAATCTATACTTGTATAATGCATTAGTAGCACATTTATTCCTAATGTCATAATTGTGTTTGTACACTCTATTTTTTTAACTTCCTTTCTGTTTTACCTATATAAAATGATGTACATTTATCACACAATGCTAAATATACTAAACCATGCGTGTTACAATCGGCATAACACCCATCTTCCCAGAAGCACCGGAAGTTGCTGAAGACTGGGGAGGTGAAGGGTACTTAGTGATCTAAAAAGGGCAATTTTTTAAAACCATTTACTACCACAACATAGGTTCACTTGGAGGACATGTTAAGCTTAGCCAGTTTCCCTTTTGGTGCTTGAATTAACATTTCCTGATTGGTCTTACCTATCCCATGGTTGTTAATTGCATATTAAGTCTTACCTATCCCATGGCTGTTAATTGCATATTAGCCCTAGTGAGAATAAATGTGATCATACTATAGATAATTTGAGGAGCTCCATGTAAGGGATGCAGCATTCAGGAACTGCCTCTATCCATTATTGGCATGAGGAGCAATCCTGGAGTACTTTTCTATTACTCGTCCTTAGATCCAAGTTGATCCAAGTTGCATTTGAAAATGGACAGGGATGAGCTTTGTTTTACTTGAATGGATAGTCTGTTCTGGAACAGTGGTAGCCTCTGTGATATATGTATATCCATCTCTCCACAACATTCAGTTTAAGATATCTGGACTATGGAGTATTTCTGATGCCATTTGACTTGCTGATGTTGAGTCAGTCTATCTGTATTAGGTCGGAGAATGCCTTATATGCCAGACACGTCACCTCTAAGCACTTTGTAGGATACAGAGTATAGTGATAAATCTTTGAGGTGGTCCATGCAAGACATATTGTGCAGGACTTGTATTCTTTTAGTAAGGTATATCTGCGGTTATTCCACTTGTTGCATGGGTCTGGACAGATGCATGCCAAAGTGGTCATTATACAAAACAATTGACCTAATGAGGGCTTTGCAAAGGGGGACAATAATATCTCTAGATCTAGTCACACTCAATTTGTTTATAAGCTGTGCAATATAGAAAGACTTTCTTATGACTCTGGGCACATATTGATCAAAAGTTAGGTCACTGTACACACAAGTTCCCAAATGCCGAACAACTGGGTCAGTTCTCAGGGGGCATTGTCAATTTGGCAGTTCCCTGGAGTAGATGATTTTCCAAAGGATATGATAATGTATTTCTTGGAGTTTAGTTTCAATTCATGATTCTGGCGCCAGTTATTGTTGGGACAATCCTTACTGCATGATGGTTATGTCATTTGGGGATTCAATAACTGCTCCTAGCTTGCAGTCATCTCAAACTTAGTCAGCCAAAGCCCTTTGGTATTATCATTTTACTTTTGAGATGTATATGCCAAACAGTCTCAGCACCAAACCCTGGGGGACTCCACTGGTGACTGGTCTCTTCCCCTATTTTGATCTCCTGCATCCTGTGAGCAAGCATACATGTATGCATTCTTTGATTCACCTTCCTGATTATATTAACCTGATTGTATTAAATTACATTCCTTGTATAATACAACACCACTTGTTAGAATGTGTTTTAAATTTGTAGTTTGGAACAGTCTTCTAGTAAGCAATGAAACAAAATGTATGAACCAATGACAAAACTACCCATTTCAGAAAATTTCAACCATAAAAGG
The DNA here is from genome assembly GCF_019279795.1 of Protopterus annectens. Taxonomy (NCBI): domain Eukaryota; kingdom Metazoa; phylum Chordata; order Ceratodontiformes; family Protopteridae; genus Protopterus; species Protopterus annectens. The sequence continues at coordinate 574,430,924 of NC_056726.1, forward strand.
CCATTCAGACTTCTGTCGTTACAATCCACCAATATCAGTAAATATGCAAAATCTCTACAGATGTAAGTCGTCTAAATAATCCCACATTAAAGGGATCTGTAACTAATGAAGAGGTTGCTATTCGCAAACAATTTTATATTTCATTGTTTCATCTACAAATAAAGTGCCTGTTGCCCTTGAAGAATAAACTGCCTATGCTACATTAAAAAAATGATAAGCTAGTAATTGTGCAATGGGGAATGGATGGCAAACTGATAACAGGTTCATAGTTACTAGGTAACTCCTCCAAAGGAGGACATTCATAGGGACTGCAGTATCCACTCCCTTTAAAGTACAACACAATACAGTATCAGTGATCCATCTGCATACTGTGGGAGTAGAACCCACAGCCTTCTGCATCAAAAGCAAGTATACTACCTGTTGTGCTAACAATGCAAATGACTTGGCATAAGTAGCACTAAACTTCTCTTCCCCTGAAGCTCTTATCTCCTTGTAAAATCCACTTGACACTCAACTAAATCTCTCAACTACGCAGCACAAAAAATCTGGAAAAAGCCAACATTTATTGGGGGGGGGGGCAAAACCAGGGACACATTTTAAATATTGCTTGTATAATCTTAGAAAGTTGTTAAAATAAAGTGTTATGTGTTACCATGTGTCTCCTGAAAGATAGGAAAACTGAAACTTAAAAGGCTATCATGCTTTAGTGAATTCAGTTCTCACTGATTTGCCAGAAAACCACAAGGAACAGACCAAAAGTATGGGCCAAATATTCTGTGAAAATCTGGACAGTTGAGAGCTATGGACTCAATTCCCTGAATCACAAGTGGTGGCATGGATGGAGAATTCAAGCTCTTGTTTGAGCCTGAGTAACACTAACCATCAGGTATACCTAACTGAGGCATTTTACACACACACACACACACACACACACACACACACACACACACACACACACACACACACACACACACACACACACACACACACACACACACACAAACACGAGTAGCATAACTCCTGAAATAAAAGAACAAAACTCTCCTTACTGGCATAACTCTGGCAGCACCAACAGAACAGCGGCAGCATAACTCCTGTAACACAGAGCAATAAGAGAACAACAGCAGCTAGTTTAGTTAGTTTAACTTCCACACGTGAAAACCCCACTTCATTCATTTTTCCCTTCAGGTCTTGCAGCTGTAAAAGTGGGGGGGAATCCCCATCCCCCTGGCTCTATGGTTCCGGCACCCATGAATCTGCCCATCTCTAACAGTTAGAAACACAGATTGAGCTGTCCAGAAGCAGGTTACCATTTTTTTGTACTTGAAGTGGTGCCTAAAGACATTAGAGGGGGCTTATGGGAGACTAGACTTGAATATAGAGAATTAATTTAGCAACTGACTTTAAACGCCACTAAGCCACCTGGTTTAAATGAAGCAAGCAGTCTCCCTGGCCCCTGTTTTAAAATTAAGAGCAGCAAAGCTTTAATGCTATTGCCCTTTTCTGTTTGACCACTAGATGGCACATGAGGATAATTTTATTAATGAAGGTGATGTGTGAATTTTAATACTGTAGACTATATTAAAATATGTACGAGGTTGAGTGGCCTCCGAAAGACATGCGTGAATGGGCGTGCCTTCGCTGAAGGTTGAGCATCGGGCTGGCAACTCGCCACCATAAAAATCTACTGCCAATCATTAGCGGACCGGAATTCCGCTGTGGCGACCTCTAACCGGGAAAAGCCGAAAAGACAAACAACAACTTATATTTATAGCTATATTTATGTTTTTAGTGGAAATGTATTTTTTATGTATTTATGTATTTTTCATTGATAGTAGATATGTATAATTTACTATTTTTACATTGAGAGTCTATCTTTTTAAAAGTTGAATAATATGTCTCTTTAAATTTGATTGGTTGAGATAGAATGTTCTGGGTATAAATAGAACTATTTTTTATAGGTATACATTCATCTGATGAAGTCTATGCGAATGAAAATGTATTCCTATTAGTGAGCCTTAATGTATGTTGATGGCCGGTGCTTTGTGTACTAAGTGGATTTTCAATTAACTTTGAAGTGGAGCGTGCTTCCGAACTGCTCTTTTTTTGTTATGGTTCAATAGTTACTTAAGGCAGCATATCTATTTGTTGAACAAACTCCTTCTATATATCAATCAGAATAATACACTGGCTGATTTTAAATTTTAACTCAGTCAGTGGAAGGATAGCTGTAGATTGACTCCTGAGCAGATAAAAATAAATAGTCTTCTAATCCAGGGCAACTACCTGGATTACTTGGCTAAACTTCACAAAGGGCACTGCAGCCACAAGCTTTGTAACTACCTATGAAACCATGAGCAGCATACCACAAACATGTTGTACTTGTTTTTCAACAATGTCTCTTCTAGCTAAGTAATACCACACGTTTTGACAAGGAAACCAAACAGGTAGACCCCTATGTCCAAACTGACATATGCAGAGGGAAAGTTAAATATGAAATCAAAAAGAGAGAGAGACATTAAAGCAAACATGTCCACTGCAGCCACAAGACTTCAACATCTCTGATTTCACAATTTGAAAAAGAAAAATGATTACTTCAACTTGATGTACAATACATCACACATGCAATAAAGAATAACAACTAATCTAAATATGAAATCATTAACCCCTTCTGCATAATTCCATACGTTAACTCATTCAGTTCACTTGTGCTCGAACCATTACATCTACAAACATTTTTGGATTATTACACCTCTCAATTAAAAGTTTCAGTGTTCCTTTACAAAAATGAGTTTCAAGTTCTGTGAAACAGCTACTTACTCGGTAAATGCTAATCACAAATTGTGTCCTCTGTCGAATTCTTTCAGGCTGTTGCAATGGATGTGCTGATGCAGGAGGTACCTTTTCAAACAGAAACTCAGAGCCACAGGGAGAAAGCTGCAAGCAAGACCCATCAGAATACTGCACCAACAAGGAGTCGTCATCATATAGTACCATCAAGCTAATCAGTTCCATGCTGCTGGGCAAAAACCTGGGGATAAAGCAACATACATGTACATTCCAAATCACTAACCATTTTAATCATAAATAGCGTACCCCTTACATTCTGCAGCAGCATAAAAATGTCATAACATTCTCTCCCTCCCTCTTTTTTTTATGTCTTCTATACACTACTACAACTACTGCTGCAGACAATACCTGTTGTTTCTAATCACTTCATACAGGGAACAGAGACACATGAGGGGATGCTGCAAACATTCTAGTATAACAATAGGTTTCAAGGGACTGAGGGAAAGTCGTTGCAGGGGTGGCAGTTAAGGTCTTATTGCCATTTTCCTATCTTTTTTTCCTTTTCTTGTCCAGAATACAGAAAACAAAATCACTGTTCACAGAAAAAATACTCTGGGTGAGAGACATCTGAAGACTCATAGGTGGTGGTAAAAAGGCAATTAAAGGAAAACGTCACCTTAGAAATAAAAAAAAAATGTGGATTTTTTTCATGCTGTTTTCTGAGCTATTTCAGCACCTCAAATTCACTCCAAGTGCTTCTTATACAATTGTAATGTCTTGTACACATGACTGCTTATGTGGGTTGCGATAGTAACATTATTTATTTATTTATTGTAATTTGTTAACCTGGTTAATCCAACTGAGCCAATGGCCCATTTTCAGTGGAGACCCAAGGAGAAAAGCTCCAATTACAAATTACAGTCATACAAACAAGAAATTATAGGCATACAAAAAAGAAAATTACATTTCAAAAGGATTTCATACAACAAAAGAGAACACAATTAAATTTTGTACAGGTTTTTGCATATATGAATTTATGTACAGTATCAACATGATAGTGTGGAAGCTAGGAGAAAACAAAGGAGTTATTTACACATTGAGGGAGCTGAAGAAGTTTTCCACAGAAGAGGGGCAAGAAGAGAAGACAAAAGATAGTGGGTAAAAGGAAGAGGCATTAGGAATCAGGTTGGAGCTAGACAGGGACAGAACCAGGTATTCTGTAGGTAGTGCTGGAGTGCTAGTTTGAATTGTGATTTATGGGGGATACTTCTTATATTGTAAGGAAGGGAGTTTCAGGAGTGAGTAATGGAGTATTTATATAATGATTTGCGAATGTTTTTAGATACTTTGTATATGTCCAGCATATGTTTGCCTGATGAACGGAGTTGACATCGGGGGTTCTATTGTGATACAATATTAGAGATAGAGGAGCAGGATGTAGGGTTATAAAGAACTGAGTGTATTATAAAGTAGTTGTGGAAGAAGTTGTTTTGGGAATATAGGCCATTGCAAAGATTTAAGTGCAAGGCAGTTATGGGATTTACAGGAGAGGTTAGCAACAAATTTAGCTATTTTATTGTAGACTTGTTCTAGATGGCTGATAAGAGAAGACTGAAGGTTAGTGAGGACTGGGGCTGCAGACAGTAGACTGGGTAAGAGGAGAGATAAGGCTAGGGTGGATTTAGAGGAGTTAAAAGAAATTTATGATTTCGGTATAGTAGGCCAAGTTTTTGGTGTTTGTTTTTATGCATAGATTGATTTGAATGTCGAATTTCTTTTTTTTAATCTTTTTATTAGTTTTAAATGTTCCAGAAAAAAGAAAAAACATACAAAAACATCAATTACAAATTAAACATACAAACGTACTATATACTAAAACAAACTATATACAAATCCCATCTACATCCTAATGTAGTGATAGTTATAAAATAATGATAATATCATGTCAAAGTAATTTGGTGTGTGATTCAGGTATGATGATGGTGTTGTTGAGGGAGGGGACAGAGAAAGAGGATTTATATTGTGCAAGGGTTTTAGGAAGGAATAGCAAAAGTTTAGTTTTTTTAGGGTTTAATATTAATTGATAGTCAGCTAGCCAGGTCTCTATGGAAGTGAAAGTGTCTTGGATACGAGAAAGGTGTTCAGGGATGGTGCTGACTGTGGTTATGAGGGTGGAGTCATCAGCATATTGTAAAAGGGTTGGGAGGTTAGTAGTGGAGTGTAAGTTGTTAGTAAAGATGTTGAACATGAGAGGACCCAGGATAGAGCCTTGGGGAACTCTGGTGTTGATGGGCAGAAAAGAAGAGGTGATGGTTTGCCAGTGTACATATTGCAGTCTGTTCGATAAATAACTAGAGAACCAGGATACAGACAGAGGAAAGAGGTGAAGGTCTAAATGTTTAGTAAACAGTTTAGAGTGGGAGACTGTATCGAAGGCTTTGGAGAGATCAAGGAATAGACAGCAGAAAAGTAGGTTGTTATCACGGGCCTTTGCCACTGCTTGAGTGAATGAGAGAAGTGCAGTAGATGTGCTGTGGTGTGGTCTAAAATCATGTTGGTAGGGAGTTAGGGGGATTATTTTCAAGCAAGTATTTGAGTAGCTGGAAGTGAACACATTTTTCTAGTAGTGGGGATAGTATAGCTATGGGACAACAGTTTGAGGGGTCAGTGGAGTTACCTCCCTTGTGGAGTGGGATTGCGTAAAAGGATTTCCATATGTTGGGGACGACAGCCTCAGTGATAGAGCGATTAATAAGGATAGAAAGTGGGTAGGCAATAGAGCTGGCTGCAATTTTAAGGAAGTGGGGAGGTAGATTGTTAACAGAGGGAGAGCAGGGTTTGAGTTTGTTCAATTGGGATTTGATAAATGAGGTGGGAACAGGTTGTAAGGGGAAAGTATTAGAGGAAGATGAACTGTGAGGTAGGGGCAGAGAAGAGGGAGTGGGGCTGGGTTGAGTTGGTCTTTGAATTGTGTCTATGAAATAACTGTTTTATAGGGTAGCAGTTTCTGTGGCAGTACTGAGAGGGAAGGGGTCGGGGGTAGAAGGGGTACTTGAGTGGAGAATCTTATTAACAGTGGGCCAAAATTTCTTAGGGTAGTATGAGGGCTGCAGCGTTTGGAAGCAAAGAATGATTTTTTTTTTTTTTATCTTTGAGGATACGTTTTTTACACGTGTTTCTAAGTTCTTTGTAAGACTGGAGTAGGGTTGGAGTTTTATTTTTTACCCTGGTTTTCCAAGCAATATCCCTCAGCCGCATAACAGAGTGTGTTTGCTTAGTGAGCCAGGGAGCACAGTTAGATTTCACACTGACTTTTCTGAATGGGGCCATGTTGCTCAATATATCTAGGAATATCTTGTTGAATGCAGTAACAGCATCATTAAGGGGATGGTTACAAAGGAAGGTCCAGTTTATTTTGGCCATTGTGGAGTTAACTTTGTCTGGGTCAAATTGAGTCAAGTTACGATGTTCTCTGTAGAGGTGTTCTCTGGGTGTCTCTTGAGAGTATCTGAGGATATAGACAGGAGAATGGTTTCTCAGGAAATTGGGAAGTATGCCAGGGTTGTGACAGACACGAGGATCAGAAATAAGGATCCAGTCTAAGATGCAGCTGGAGGTGGAGTTATTGTTAGTTCTGGTGGGGGAATATACGACTTGTTGGAATCCATAAAGATTGATGGCATGAGTATAGGAAGTGGAGGAGAGAGAAGACCAATCAATATTAATGTCACCAAGTATAATGCTTCATAGGAAATGTTTAGGGTGAGCCATGAAAGAAAGTTTTCAAGAATAGGGATGTTGTCACCTGAGGGGATGTAGATGGCACAATGGCAATTTTTTTATACGGGGGTTGAGGTGGCAGTTAACAATGAGTAATTCTGCAGGAGCATAGGTAGGTATGGGTAGAGAGTGGAGAGTTATTAAGTTGGTCAGAGTACAGGATGGCAACACCACCACCTCTTTTGTTTGCTCTGTCTGTCCAATAGATAATGTAGCCTGGGGGTAGGATTTCAAAGTTAGACATGTGGGGCTTTAACCAAGTTTCAGAGAGGGTTAAAATATGGGAGGAGTTAAGGTGGATCCAGGAATGCAGTTCTGTAGTTTAGTTTACCATGCATTGGATGTTCAGAGAAAAAACTGTTAGGGATTTAGGGAGTGTGAGTATGGATTTGGGAAGAAAACTGTGGGGGTGAGGAGCTGGAAGAATGTAGGTTAGGGGCAGAGATGATTGGGCCTGGGTTGGGATGGATGTCTCCATCCAAGAGAAAAGTGTCATAGAAAGAAAGTAAAAAGGAGAGGTCTGCAGTAGGGAAAGTTCAAGATTTTGTGCAGTTGAAAAGAGATACATTTGGATATGTTTTGTATCGTAAAGAGGTTAAAGGGAAGTACTGGAAATAGATAAGGAGAAATCTGTAGTGTGAGATGGCTATTTTGTGAGCAGTGACAGTAAAAGAGAGTAGGTGCAGGAGTGGGGTACTGAAGGGATGTGTGGTATGAGGTAGAGTCAGCTAGGAGGAGAAGAGAGATAGTAAGATAGTGAGGGGTCATACTGATTGAAGTGTTAGGTGAAAAGTAACAGTGGAGGTGTTATATGTCTGTACAACAGAAAAGTTGGGAAACAGGGGGTTGATAATTGGTATAGGCTGGTTTTGTAGGGTTAGAGTGCAGGAGGTGTTGTAGTGTACAAACAAGGGAGGGGTAGTGGGGTAGGAGAGGCAGTGATTGGAGAGGAGGGGTAATTGGGTTGCACAGGGGATTGGTCAGGGTGTAGTGAGGGTGGGGTGAATAAATCTAAAGAAAGTGTGTGTGGGTGGGAATGGGGCTAGGGTAGGGGAGCAGAGCGAGCCTGAGCATAGCGAGGGCGAACAGAGCGGGGTTAGCCCAACTGGGAGCAGGACAAGATGACCAAAAAAAAAATCAGGTAGGTCTGGTGGAGGGAATGCAAGCTATGAGGGCACTTGAATACTAGAGCAGTGCAGGGTGCCAAACAGGTGTAAAGTAAAAAAAACTTTTTAGTAGACTGATGTTACACCTCTTTATTAACCAAGAAAAGGCTGTTAATTAGCTAGAGTGTGTTCACAGCTTTGTAGCTGAAAAATGAATCAAACCCTAGGTAATACTGCCACCTGGTGGCAAAAAGGGTGCATTATTACAGCAGGGGAGGTAATTAACCTTATGGAAAAAAGAAGTACATGCTAAAGTAATAAAAGGGGTGAAAAAAATGAAGTTATGTCTTACCATAATGTTCCATCTGTGCTGTATATCTTTGTTCATTCATTACCATTAAGACTTCGGTTCCATACTTGGAACCGATACGGCCGTTTCCAAGCTTGCGCCAGCCAAAAACTCTCAGCTAATACCTACCCATAATGCCCTTCTCCTAGTTACTTCAGATCGAGTTTATCCACCCCTATATAATAGAGGTAGTAATAGAAAAATAGTAGAAAGACTCTGACTGAGCAAATACCCTAACCAGGAGTTTCTAAAGTCCACCATGAGTCCAGGCAAGGGGAGGAGGGTGAGAAGTAATGAATGAACAAAGATTTACAACACAGATGGAACGTTATGGTAAGACATAACTTCTTTATCTGATGTTGTAAATCTTTGTTTATTCATTACCATTAGGACCGAGTCCACAGCTACTCGAGTCCTGGGCCCTAAGGAAGGATATTCCTGAGCACCATAGAACCAAAAGATGCTCATCCCCTGGAGGCCAAACCCAATTTGTAATGAGATATAAAGGTATGAGGTCTTGCCCAAGTGGCTGCTGCGCAGATATCATCCATAGAGGCTGTGGAATGAAATGCTACAGAAGTAGCCATAGATCTGGTAGAATGAGCCTTTATTCTGAAAGGTAAGAATAGCTTATTCGGTTGATAGATAAAGGTAATGACGTTTCTAAGCCAAGAGGATAAAGTCACTTTGAAACAGGTTTACCCAATTTGGGTCCTGCAAAGGCCACAAACAACTGATCAGTCTTCCTGAAAGATTTAGTACTGTCCAAATAACAACGAAGCTGTTGATGCACATCAAGGATGTGCAAAAGGTACTCCCCTCTATTAGAATGCTGAGGGAAGAAAACCGGCAGGTCAATAGATTGGTTAATGGAAAATCCAGAAATGACCTTGGGCAAGAAAGAAGGGTCAGTACGAAGGGACACCCTATCCGTGTGAAAGTTCAAGTAAGGTCTCTTGACACTCAAGGCCTGCAGCTCAGATACTCTTCTTGCTGAGTTAAGTGCTACTAGAAGAAAGGTTTTCCATGACAAAAACTTTAAATCACTTGAATCAAAGGGCTCGAAAGGAGGACCTGTGAGAGACTGAAGCACCAAAGTCAAGTCCCGTGGTTCTAACGGAGGCTTGACCAGAGATTTAACGTGTAATACTCCTTTCAAAAATGTGTTGCATAGGCAGTGTGACATAATCAAAAAATTATCAAATCCATTATGAAAATTGGTGATAGCTGCTAAATGTACAGTGATAATCGATGCTGAGGCTCCTGCATGTAAAAGAGTCGTCAGGTATTGAAGGATCTTTTGATTAGACATAGAGAAGAGATCTATGTTCTGATCTTTGGCCCAAATAGAAAACCTAGTCCATTTACTAAAATAAACTTCCCTGGTGGAAGGTTTGTGTGAAGTCAGAAGAATTTCACGGACAGGAGATGAGATGTCAGGAAGCCTGGCAATCATTGGAAGTGGAGGAACCAAGCTGTGAGCTAGAGACTGTGGAGATTTGGATGAATCAGTCACAGAGGATGAGATAACAGGTCTTTGGAATGATCCAGGATCCACGGGCTGTGAAGCAGATGAGGCCATAGAAACAGGAGCCAGACTTGATGGGGCCAATAGAGGGCAATGAGGATCACTTTGCTTCTCAACATCTGAGCTTTCTGGAAAAACTTTGGAATGAGGGGAAATGAGGGAAAGACATACAGAAGTCCCGGGGGGGGGGGGCAATCATGTGTTAGAGCATCCTGAGGGGGGATCAGGGCAAAGTAACATCTGCATTTGTTGATTAGGAAGGAAGCAAACAGATCGCAGCAAGGCTTGCCCCATCGTCAGAAGATCCGATCCGCTGTTACAGGGTTGGGGGACCACTTGTGAGGTATCAGGATGTTCCTGCTCAGATTGTCTGCAATAAAGTTGGAACTCCCACGAATGTGTGTTGCTATATGAAAGCGGTTGGAAGCTATCGCCCAGTGCTAAATCCTCATGGCTTCCCGACCTGGTTTTGCCTTGCTTGTTGATATACCAGACGACCGACATGTTGTCTGACTGAATTGCAATGGTCCCAGAAGGTAGGGATGCATGGAACACTTGCAATGCTAAGAGAACTGCCCTCAGTTCCAGGACATTTATGTGCAAATTGGCCTCCATGGGGGATTAGGTGCCTTGGACTGTCTTTCCCTGGAAATGCCCCCCCCCACACACACCATAACAGGGAAGCGTCCATGATCACTGTGGCCGTGGGCTTGGGAAGACAGAACGGTCAACACCAAAGATTCGTTTGTGGCTTCATCCACCATAGCATTTCTTCCTTGCAGTGGTTTGTAAGACGTACCATGTGGTCGAGTGGGTGAGTTAAAAATGACCATTGTGCGGAAAGGAGCAACTGCAGGATTCTCATGTGCAGCCTCGCCAGTGGTACTAATGTAATGGCAGCAGCCATGGAGCCTAAGAGTTGCAGTACAAGGCATGCCGGTACATAGATCTGAGGAAGAAGGTCTTGGATTTGGTGCCTTATTTTCAAAAGCCTGTGACGGGGGAGAGAAGCTTGATAGGAAGTTGTGTCGAAGACTCCCCCAATAAATTCCAGTGTCTTTGCTGGGGACATTTGAGATTTGTCCTGGTTGATTGTAATCCCCAAGCGGAGAGCGAGACCTTGAGTGTAAGAGGGGCTGCAGACTAGGAGATTCCTGGTCGGAGTGGTAAGGAGCCAATCGTCTAAATACGGAAATACCTGGAATCCTTGTAGTCAAAGGATGAGCTACCACAACTGCCATACATTTGGTAAACACTCGGGGGGGGGGGGGGGACTGTCAAAAGACCAAATGGCAGTGCCCTGAACTGGTAGTGATTGGCTCCCAGCCAGAAGCAGAGAAACCTCTGGGAGCGGTGATCCATCTTTATGTGGTAGTACGCATCCTGGAGGTCTACAAAACACATCCAATTGTCCCTCCCTAGAAGGGAAGAATGGACTGTACCGTGACCATCCGGAATTTTTGAGGTTTGATAAATTTGTTCAATAGGCTGAGATCCAGGATTGGTCTCCAGTTCCCTGTCTTTTTTGGCACTTAAAAGAACCTCGAGTAAAACCCGGATCCTGTCTGGATTGGTTGGATGACACTTTCTTAGCAGCTTTTCTATTTCTAAGGCTGCTAATTCCCTCTGATTGGGTGGTACATCAGGGAATCGTTTGACGGGTCTGGGAGTTAAATCAAATGGTATTTGGTAGACTCTGGATATTATTCTCTAGACCTAAAAATCGGTAGTAATAAGTTGCCAGGCTGGTAGGTGCACAGAAAAATGACCCCCCGATTGCTTCCAGAGGAAAGCAATCGGGCCGCTGCTTAGGAGCGCTGGTAGGGTCTGCCGGAGAAAGAATCTCTAGTGCTCTGGTTAAGCGGACCCCCTCTACCCCAAAAGGGATGTATTCCAGATTAGTTGCCCCCTCTGCCCCAGGGAGATTGCTCACCACGAGTGTCACGAAAAGATCCTTGGGATTTCTTGAACCACATTTTTCCTCCCTTCTGGTTCCTGGCGTAGGACCTCTGGGGGTTGGAAATGAGTATGCCCACAGCAGACAAGGTCTTTCCATCTTTCTCACTTCGTGCAAGTGTGTCTTGTACTTTGGGTCCATAAAGTGCAGATTCTTCGACAGGTGCATTAACGATGGAAGATTTAAAGGGGTCTGCGAAGTCACACAACTGCATCCAAGCATTACATCTCATGACAGTGCCTGATGCGGCATCTCGAGCTGCCCCTTCAGTGGTGTGAGATATCAAATGCATCGAGGAGTTCTAGATGGATTCAAGGGTAGCTAGCTGTGAGGCAACAGTGTCACGCACCTCATTAGGCAGTACCCCCGCCAAAGAGGAAGACATTTCAGAAATTAGGTCTCTTTGGATGCGAGTGAAGTGTGCCAGATAGTTCAGTGACCGAATAGCGAAGGTTGCTGAAGCGTAGGTCTGCTTCCATAGTCTGTCCATGGCCTGAGACTCCCTGTTCGGAGGATGGACAGTGGAACTATCTTCTGCCATTTCCCTCTTGGTGGTCACCACTACGACCATGGAATCAACTGTCAACTGCTTGGACCAGTGGGCTGGTCTTTAGGTGTAGATAAAAATTTGTCTGGCCTCTGGGGGACAGGTTCTACATTGTCCGGGGCCTTCCAGGCAAGCTGCACAATGAGCTTAACAAGGTCATCTGCCGGAGGGTCATCCAGGAATTAGATGGCCGGGCACGGAAGGCCTGCAAGAACACAGATTCCTCAGAAGAAGGGTTAGAGGACTTCCAGTCTCCCCGCTGCTTGAGGATTTTGAGAATGTCTCTGAACGAGACGTCATCTGGGGGAGACCCTGGGGACCCTTCCCCCTCATCACAATTGGTGTCTCCATGATAGATTCCTCCGGGGAATCAAGGTACTTGCTCTTGCACGTTTCTTCTGGGCTGGCTTCCCAGTGGGATCTTCTGAGGACTCCTGAGAAGGGGTTCCCTTTAAAGGGGGGTCTTGCAGTTCCAGTGCCTGGGATCCTGAAACAGGGGGTTGGGACAGATATATTCTGGGGGGGGGGTTCTGATGCTGATGTCATTGGTGCTGACTCCGAGCCTGCAGAGGCAAGGACCCTCGCCATCACCTGGAAAGCAGGCCCACCCGAGGAGGCATGGGAGCTCGGAACCAAGAAGGACAACCTCGGAACCGGAGTCACACCCCGCCCTGAGGAGCCCACCTCCAGGTGAGGAGCTCTGAGCAGACTGGAAGCTGCAGCCGTGGACATAGACGGCGCCAGCGAGAAAATAGCCGCTGGGCTAGGTACCAAGGTACAGGCGGTCCAAGCACTGCTCCAAGAGAGCATTGGCTCTGCAGCAAGGGTGGCCGGTGCAGACAGGGGAAAAACTGCTGTTGGAGCCAAGGCAGTATGCACTGGGGTGGACATCGGTACAGAGATCTCCGGGACCTGGGTAGAGGCAGGAGGAGGATAAATAGGGGAAGATGTAGTAAAAGATTCCGAGCCAAGAGGGACGGAAGGTCTTGCTGGAATGGGCAATCCACTAGCTGCCAGAAGCTGGTCCACAACCAGTATTAGGTCTAATTCAGAAAAACTCATGGTAGATCTAAAGGAGGCTGCTGAAGGAGAATCAGGTCTTTCTAGAAAGGGGCTAAATCTCTGCCCCAAAAAAGGGTCGCAAGTTGAAGAGTATCTTATCTTTGGCAGATATTCGACTTTAGGAGCCGATGGAGCCAAAGAAACTATCGGCACCGTGGCTGGGTATGGTGGCAAAGCAGGTACAGTCATAGGAGCCAATGTCGGATCCAAGGACGGCGCTAAAGTCAGTGGTGCCAAGGTTGGAACCGAAATAGGGGTGAATATCATAGATGGCACCGAGGGAGAAAATACAGAGCCTTGTGCCAAAGAGGTCTGAGCTGAGGGCGCTGGAGAAGCATGGATCCGACTCGGTTCCATAACTGACAGAGATGCAGGAACCGAGTGACTGTTTTTCCTTATGTTTTTTGGTCTTTGGAGGGGGTGAGACCTCCAACCCAGATAGAGCCTCCGAAAAGGGTGTCTTAATCAAACCTTTTAAAATAAGCTTATTTTTACGTTCTGCTAGTGTACAATTACTAAAGCTAGCACAAATGTCACAGTCAGCTTTAATATGGTGCACGCCCAAACAGTAGACACAACGAAAGTGTCCGGAGTTGGGCATCTTATGCCCACACTTGTCGCACTGTTTAAACCCAAACTTAGCTTTGTCTGACATAGTAAGGCAACAAGGCTATCCTAATATAAAAAATAAAAGAAGGGAGAGAAAAAAGTGAGAGAATACCGACGATGTTATTTAAAAAAATACCACAAGTGGTAAGGAAGGGCCTACCAAAGGCAGGAGAGAGGAACAGTACCAATAATGGCAGAAATTTGATTACCAATGTAAAGGGTAGGGAATAGAAGTAGGTTATAGGCGACAATGAGAAAAAGTTATATTGACTAAAAATAATATATTTTGAGGAGAAACTATATTAAAAATCACAATTTTCCACTTAGCTTTGAGAGAGATGGCTAGCACGTCTGACGAGGAACGCGGCAAACGAGATCTGGAGTAACTAGGGGAGGGGCATTATGGGTAGGTCTTAGCTGATAGTTTTTGGCTGGTGTGAGCTTGGAAACGGCCGTATCGGTTCCGAGGATGGAACCGAAGTCCTAATGGTAATGAATAAACAAAGATCAACAACATCACATGGACGGTTATGGGAGGGGTTCGGCGTGTGTGCAGGCTACAATAGACAAATACAGGTTATACAAAAGGTAAATATTTAAAATAGTAGTAGGCAATTACCTACACAATTACACTTCAAGGGAGAGTTTCCAGTTCCGAAATGGTAGATTAGCTAAGTGTTCCTCGGAACTCAAATTGCAGAACCAGTTGTGGGAGGTAGAAGGTGTTTTCAAAAAGCATTACCTTGTTTTTTCTTCAGCCCTTTCTCTTTCCCATAATCCATTTCAAGTCTGCTTTATATGATTCATGCTAGACATAAGGAAGTAGTGGTGTATTCCCATTCCATTGACATATAATGGGATTAGTGTCCATCACTATCATCTTTATACACCTTCTGTAACAGGACTGCTGCTTTTTTTCTGGACTGATCTTCATTTATGTGCATCTCAGAACCTGTTTTACATTATACTAAGGAGTTATAAAGCTGCAGCTAGAAAAGAAGCTGAATTTCAGTCCAAGATGAACTGACTGCACCCCCCACTCTACCTGAGGTGTTAAAACTGCCACTTCACTAAGAGATACTTGTAGTTATGTTTAAGTCACAGGTGTTGGAAAAAAAAGACTTGAAAGTAATCATGTTCCCCAGTGCTTACAGTGTGAAGATATTTTCTTTCCTGAATGTTGAAGAAAATTCTATTATTTGTTTTATAACCACGTCATGGCCTTTTTCCCCCTTACTAAGTTAAGTCTACAGCAAAATATGACCAACTTTCTGTTCTGTAACTGAAAACTAGTTTTTCTGAGGCAGAGATGTCTTACGGCATTGCATTTTCTATCTTCTCTTATTCTGCTCATCTAGTGATTTTTTTTTTTAAATTAGAACAAAATCACTATTCCACATACACACACAGACAGACACTGATGTGTATACATAGTTAAAATACTTTTTCCTTTTACTGATACTTTTAATGAAAGGGTACATATCACATGCATGCTAAAATAAATTCTGCAGTATATCATGGTTGGTGTCAATGGCCACATTTCCTTTAAAAACTAGAAAAATGCTCATGTACTCCACCCGTGTAAGGACTGACTCAAAGAAAGTGAGATTTTTGTTCCCATGGATCTCTACACTAGATATGCATCACCTTCTGGAAGGATGTCACAAGAAAGCATAAATTACGTTCATATAAACAAGTATCAGTGCATCTAGTTGACGGGATTGCCATCTGTCTTACTTCCTGCAGAAAAGTCCTGATATGGGTAGTTTTGTCCTGCGTCCCTGTCTGGTGGGGCTTCTAAATGTGTTGATACTTTGCAAGAAAAAATATTTTCTGACTTGGCTAAATGTAACAAATATTTGATACTACATTTCAGTCATCCTAATATATAAAATAGTAAAAACAACCAACATTTAAGACTTAGCATTTCAATACTGTGATGCTGCTTATGTAGATTTGTCAGAAGACGTGACAACTGTCTTTGAACCCAACTGATCTAATAGCTTTGTTTTGCTATGAATAGCATGGCTACACTGGAAGCAGCTGTGAGTCAGTATAAGATGTCCTTACATTCGCAGTACTCAACATATAGTATTCCCTGCCATTGGCAGCCCAACGTCCAGACAGTATACCAAAGCCTACTGTTGCTTTAAGGTACACCAAATGTCAAACGTATGCTCCTCGCATAGGGTAGCGCATAAAAGTGGCATTCAGACGTACCATCCTCAGAACTTCTTTGCCCCCAGTCTGAATGGGAAACCCAATCGGTCTGTTTGCCTATGCCCTATTCTGCCAGTTTGAGCAAATTCTCATTCTCCGGTGATGCCTACATCTTGTTGCTGAAGTCTGAGCCATTGCATATAATTACCCTGTTGGGGTTTTTTTTTTTGTTGTTAGAGGTTATGTCATCCAGAAGGGTAAATGCCAGTGTGGGAGACAGAGTCCCCCTTAAAGACTGCCAAGATAAATGTCTTTTTTTGCCCAGGAGCTTCTCACAACCATACGACCTGCTCGATTTGTCAGGCTTTCATACCAATAACCCTTTATAGCAGGCTTTCTTCTCTTTCTTTGTGTCTTAAGAACCAGCGCCTTAAGCTTCTTGCTAAAGATACAATGAAAAGAACTTTGCACCCAAGGGTCAGCCGTTAGGGAAGAAGAAGGTGAAAACATTAAGACCGGAATATTCTGCTGTCCAGCCTCTGCCGAGTGTTTCTCCCGAGACTGGTGAAAAAATTGGAGGCTTGCCCGACTTTGTTGTCAGATTCCTCTGCTGTGACCGGTTGGAGACCGGTGAGGACCCGGCTTGCAGCATGTCCAACAAGGAATTGGAGGTGTCCATTTCAGGATGTATAGGAAGAACCATGGTTGATTATTTCTGAGGGACCTAGGGGTGTTCCAGATTCTAATTACGGAAGAAGTTCCTACTATGGTTACTGAATGCCATTCTGGGTCAGAGCCTTCTAAGTTTTATAGGGTGGATGTTCCTTTAAAAAACAAACAAACAAAAGACTAAACATGTTTCTCCAGTTCCTACGGCTCCACAGAGTTAGTGGCAGGCCTTTACTCAGGGTTTGTTTAATGCTTTAATGACACAAACTTCCTCAGGGGGTTTCTGTTCCAGCTCCCCCTTGGTGCTCTACTCCCCTTAAAAAGGCCCAGAGAACAGGATTCTTCTGAAGAGGAGTCGGATTCCGATGAGGAATCCCTGGCTTACTCTACCCAAACTTCTTCTCCTCTGGACTATGAGTCAGAGGAAGAGGAATCTAATAACCCAGATACTCCTTTTGAATAAATTTTCTTTTGGGGACACAATTTCTAGGATGATGGATTTTTTTTTAAATGGGATTGTGCTCAGGTCTCCAACATCTATAGAAGGTACTATGATTTGCTACAGTTGAACTCTCCAAAACCTTCCACTATTCCTCTGTTTTGGCTGCTTTGTTGGATGCTTTTTTCGAATACCTTTAAAGCTCCTGATTCTGTGCTCCCAAGAAGCCTGATAGGTTTTAGGATTGTAACTTTTTGTACAAAATGTCCAGCTGCTGACCCCTCAGTGGTGTCTGTAGCCTTTGACAAGCCTTCTCAGCTTCCTTCGCCCAAGTTACTTCATTCTGATAAAGACAGCAGAACCATGGAAAGGCTAGGTAAGAATGTTTATACCTCAGCCTTTATGGCTATTAATTATCAGCCCCATATAGCCAGGTATGTATTGACTCTCCTTTCTCAGGCTTGTCAGCTTATATCTGATCTCCCTGACTCTGAGGGTAAAACTTCTGCTCTTTCTTTGTTAGAATGATGAACTACTTGAGAGGAAGACCCTATCAAGTGTAGTGATGATGCAGCAGATGCCTCTTCTAGGGCTGCTGCTTCTGGTTCAGTAATGAGGAGGTATTCTTGACTTAGGCTTCAACCTTTACCTGATATTAAAGCTAAGTTGATGGATGCTCTTCTTGATGATAAACCTTTGTTTGGGGAAGCAGCTGGTGGTTTGGGGAAGCAGCTGGTGGTCTGTTTAAGTCCCTTCAGAATAAGGGGAAGGCCTTACGGTTGCTTAAACATGTGTTTTGTTTCTCCTATGTCTAAATTCAAGAGGAACTACCCAAATAAGCCAGCCTTTTTTCACAGGCAATCTCGCCCTCCTACTAAGGGTAAAAAAAAGTGGCAAACGGTCTCCTCCTGCTAAAGCCACTCAGACTTCAGGGACTCAAGAAGCCTTCCTTTCCTGATAAACCAGGTGCTGTATGACTATCCGTCTCTTCACAGCCACATCCCTCTTTCTCTTCTTGTTTGGCTTCAGATTACTCAGGATTCTTGGGTTCTGTCCATTATTCACCAGGGATACTTCATGGTATAGAAATCCTGTCCACCTTTTATGGGTATTCCCTCAGCCTCCTCGGGAACAACTTCCTTTTTCCTCAGAGGTTCTTCAAGGATTATTTTTTTGTCTCACTACTATTCAAGAGGTTCTTGTGTTCCAAAGGGGAAGGAGTTTTATTCAAGAATGTTTCTAGTACCCAGAAAAGTGGCTGCTTGGAGACCAGTTCTAGACCTCTCTCATCTAAACACTTTTCTGCAAGTGCCCACCTTCCGTATGTTATCTCTTCAGACTGTTTCTCCTCATTTACACCCTCAATCCTATATGGTGTCTCTGGATGACCTGTTGATTCAGGCATCTTTTCCAGAGATTCTTTTGCAAAATCTTCATTTTGCCATCAACCTTCTTCAGATCTTGGGGTTCACAATAAATTTAAATAAGTTTTCCCTGACTCCTTCTCAGGATCATGTCTTTCCAGGTTGCAGGATTCAGATGGTGCCTATGCAGGCATCCCTGCCTCCTCCAAAGGCCTGAACTCTCATTTCCTTCTTGCAAACTCTTCTTCCTCTGGACTCAATTACAGCCAGGGAGCTTCTGACACTCTAGGTTTCATGGCATCCACCATTCCTAGGATCTCACTGGCCAAACTTCACATAAGAAAGTTTCAGCGATTTCTGAAGTCGGTTTGGCTTCAACATGCACATCCTCTAGAATTTGTAGTTCTTCTTCCTTGTGTCAAGAAGGAACTTCACTGGTGGATCCAGCAGCTGTCTCTAAATCCAGGGTTCCCTCTCAGGAATTGTTCACAGATGCTTCTGACTTGGGATGGGAAGAAGCATTTGTTTCCCTAAAGGTACAGGGGGTGTGATCACCTCTTCAGCAGGAGGAGCACTTCAGTGTCAGAGATGAGAATGCTTATGCTGGCTGTTCAGGCTTTTTATCCTCTCTTCTCTCCAGGGCCTCTCAAGGTATTCACAGACAATACCAACCACAATGATGTGGTATATAAAAAATCAGGGAGGAACAAGATCTTACCTTCTTTGCCAGATGGCACCCCTGGTTTGGGATCTTGCTGTCAAGTATCAAGTGACTCTGCAGAGAGTTTACAACCTTTCAAGTCAAAACATTATGGCAGACAATCCGAGCAGGTCCTTAACTCAATCCCATGAATGGATGCTTCATAGGGTTGTGTTTCTGGACATTGTCCACCAGTACTCAAGTAGATCTATTTGCCTCCCCTCTGAACAGACAACTTCCTCTATTTTGTGCCAGAGTCCCAGGTCCTCTGATGTGGAAGGTGAATGCCATATCTTTTTCTTGGAAGGGGATTTTCTTTATGCATTCCCTCCCCTTCCTCTAATTCCATTCCCTCCCCTCCCTCTCATTCCAAAAGTCATGTTCAAAATTCAACAGCATGCTCCGAAAATCTTGTTAGCAACTCCCTTTTGCCTACAACAGTATTGGTTCCCTCTACTTTTGCATTTAAACAAAGGCTGGCACCACAAGTTACCTCACAGGGTGAATCTACTCACACAAAAGACAAGGGATGTCTCATCCATCCCCACCTGTTCACTCTTCAACTGGTACTGTGGGCGACAGGATTTTGATTCCACACATACACCTTTTTGTCTGAGTACGTCCTGAAGGTCCTGCAGGAGGCCAGGAAACCTACTACTAGAAAATCCTACTTCTCCAAATGGAAGGGGTTTTCTATTTGGTGTCTTTCTCATAACACCACTTACTGTGGATGTTCCTTTGGTTCTCTCTTATTGGTGTCAGTTGCTCAATGCTAGTTTGGCCTATTATTCTATTAAGGCCCACTTATCAGCTCTCTCCACTTGTCTGCCTTTATCTCCTCCTTTAACTTCTAGATTTGAGGCCAAGTAATTTCTAAAAGACATCCTTCATGAGACCTACCAGGAAGCCTGCACCTTCTCCCTGGGATGTTAATTTTGTTTTGGAGAAGCTGACTCTGGGTCCCTTCGAGCGTGCTGCTTCAGCTTCTTTACAACATTGTTCTTGGAAGACAGTTCTTTGGTTGACTCTTACTTCTGCCAGATGGGTGTCTGAGCTGCAAGCCCTTATGCCTTGTCCTCCTTTTTGGTATTTCATAAGGACATGGTGTCCTTGTGTACTAATCCTTCTTTTATGCCTAAGACAGTCAATGAGTTGTCACTTAGTCAATTCATTTGCCTACTTTTTTCCCCTCTCCCCAATCTGACAGCGAGTGTGCTGCATACTTTGATCATGCATAGCCTTAGTCTTATCCAAATAAAATCCGAGTAGTCTATCAGAAAATCTGATCAGCTGCTTGTTTCTTTTCATCCTAGGTCCTTTGGATTGGCTGTATCCAAGCAAACTATTTCTTCTTGGATTTAAAAGGCTGTTTCTTTTGTTATTCTTTTCATGGTAAGAACCTTCACTGTTGCAGTATTCACCCCCTCCCTCTTTCTCCCTAGTCCTTTTCCTTCCTGGATGCACAGGTTACCCTTGGGTTTGCTTGGACTGCTGTTCCTACTGGGGCAATCAGTTCTGAGGATGGCACATCTGAATGTCACCTTTATGACCTATGCTATGTAAGGAGCAAGTGTGACTTTTGGCATACCTTAAAGCAACAGTAGGCTTTGGCATACTGGCCAGATGTCGTGCTTCCAATGGCAGGGAATCCCATATGTTAAGAATACCGCAACATGAAAGAAAGTATGTCTACTGTTATGGTAAGATTTCACACAACTGTATTTTCTCCTCCCCTTTGCAATACAGTAGAAAATAATTTCACAGCTCTCTGTCTTATTTATACCAGCTGCTTTGCTCCTGATATCAGCAGGCTGGGCTAATTGCCCATCTAAGATTATCAGCAGTACCTGAGAGCGTAGACTAAAGATTTCCTATGTCTGTGACATGTCAAGCAATGTGTCCAAACAAATTCCTCTGCAAATTAAATGAGAAGTAAAGCTTTAAAAAAAAGTAGGTGGGCTTTCTCTTCCTTTGATTCCAAAACAAGGAAATGAAAGTTTTTATAAAGTACAAGTGGGTTTATGGTACCAACACAATATTGAACCAATATTGTAGGGAGAAATACAACCTAATGGTCGAGTTAAACTGTAGGAGAAGGTGGAGTTAACACACAGGAATAAGTCTATGAGCCAAGATGCTTCTTCTAATCTATGGTTTGATTCCCCCAACTTCCATCTGTCTGCTGTATGACTTTAAATAAGTCACTTAACCAGACATTGCTATGGAGCAAATGGGAAATTGGGCTGGCTAAGCTCCTCCATGGTCTCCTGGATCACATACCTATGAACCTAATGATGTGTAATCACACATGTTCTAAAATTAATAATCCGTTCTTTATGTTTTGAAATATCTTGACTTGCCTTTATCTGACTGTTATGTATACTCTTTTCTTGTCTTCATATATTCATATAAAATAAAAAAAAAAAAAATAATCCGTTCTTTTCTCAAACAACTGAAAAGAACACGCATTCTTACACTCCATCAAAATAGCTAATATTTTTTTAAAGAAATTATTGAAATTTTAATCTGGAAGAAAAAAATATGTATCAAAGCAATATCAAAAATGGAATCCATCCTGATCTATAACATTCCAGTAGAAAAATACCCCTAACTGCTACTAGTCATGTTTTGGCAGTCTTCAAGGAGTATGTTCCTAACTCTGCTGCAGACCATCTCTCGGAATACTTGCTGGAGATTCCACTAAAAAGACAGGCCAAATAGGGATTACTATACCACCACTACAATCACCCCCATGTCAAAGACCAAAGAGACAAAATGGAAGCAGGCTCAGTTTTTTTAGTGGCCCCATCACCTCCAAAAGGATACCTTTGAGATACCACTGCATGTCTAATACCTAGCTAATACATTCTTTTTTGTCAGATACAGATCTCGCCTCCAGTACTAGAGAAGCAGGCATTGCTCTGCTTCCCTTCCTAGTTTCCAAGTCAAAGGTACTGAAAGTGGGACCATACAAACTGAAAATGTCTTCCAGAAAACATCTCCTTCCAAAACTGACTTTTATTTAAAATGATAAAATTCTGAAGCATCATCTCCTTGAAATATTACTCCTATTGCCTGTACCTGGATAGAAGCTGCAACATCCATAACCCACAGCATTTTGTGGGTATTGCAGGACAGTTTAAAACTGTACTCTGAAGCAGGTAAGAGAGTATTTCCACAACTCTGATTTACAGTCTGCGCAATGACTAATTGAACTCCCATTACTAACTTCATCCATTTGATTAAATTCACAACACACCTTCCTGATAGCATAATGTAAATCTCCCTTTCAAAATGCATAAAAACATTTATTTTCTAGCTAAAGGCCATATCATCAGTAATGAAGTGTGCTTTCATGGCAATATCTTATTTCCAGTCTGGACTTCCCCATCAATAGTTGCACTTCAGTATTTATTCAGAGATTACTATCCTTTGCAAATCCATAGTATGTGTATGAAGTAGCTGCAGAACTGATGTCCTAGAAACTTTGAAAATGTACTATCCACACCAAAAGATTAGTTTTCTTCTCCGGGTATATAGAGTGTGCTACTTACACAAGTTTATTACTCTGTATTCTTGGTATTTAGAGAGCTTCCATATGTTTCTCTGTACTGTAGATAAACAACCTTTTATTGCAAGTGTCTCTTCCTGGTTATGGTGCCCTCTTCTACATCACTGTCTGTGCAAGTAACCCCACTGACTTGTACACAAACTAAATTCCAAAAGACCTTCTGATTAAACTTTGTTTTGAGGCCGAGGAACTGGCCCACTCCGAAATAATATTCACTTTTAACCACCTGTATCATTTTTTTCCAAAAACAACGGACAAACAATACCCTACATATTTTGAAACTTGGGTTGTACCATGTTACCACACTGGGGTTTCCGGGCTCCATTTTACTTATGACTGCTGAGAAGGGAATGAAGTTAAAAAATACTCAATGCCCTCTGAGTTGCAAATGTATTCCCTAACACACTGCTCATTTTTTTTTAATTACCTTATTTTTACCATTGTCTATTACGTCTCTTAACTATGCAGTAGCTGCACATGGGCTCTCAAGTAATTTCTATGGGCTATGATAAATTCCATCTCAAATTATGACTTGATAAATGGTACCCTGTACAGCACCACATGGCTGTTACTATTATGTCATGTATATAGCCAGTAGCTATTGTGAATCGCTAACTTAGCACTGGAAATTTTAAAGTTTTGATAATCAAGTGCTTTACGGGGGGTCACATAGTAGTGTCATTTTAGCACTCTACTTTGCTGGTTCACAAAACTGGCAGGTACCAGGCCTAGCTACAAGGTCCTTGGCTACAGTACAATGAAAGTTCTGTGGAATATTTGTTGCAGAGTTACACAGGTTGTGTGGAACACAAGGAGGAAGGAACACAGAAGGTTAAATGAAAGAGAGAGGAAGTGAAAGCAGTAAAAAATTATGGAAGTTACTGTGACTGCAGCAGTCTGGCTCAACTCGATAGGTTTACAGGGTACCAAAGGGAAGACAGGGCATGTAACACAAAGCAAAAGAAAACTAGCCAGTCAGTTGTCAGCCACTAGAAGAGTGAAGAATTGCACTTGCACCTTTTTTCTGCTTGTCAAAAAGAGAGTGTGCCTTGACTCTGGTGCTTAGAGATCTTAAACAGCTGCATGCTAGGGATGTGAGACACGTAAATAAGTTTTGTTTCAATTGACTGTAGTCACTTCAAATGCTTCACTGATACTGATATTAAGTACTATGCAGAACATCATGATTTTGGAACAGCAAATCTAAACTGTACATGACTGCACAAGTGTATTTGTGTCTGCACAACTGCTTTCCCAATACCAGCGCAACATATTTGCACTCCATATGGATTATCAGCTTAACAGAGCAGCATATATAGTCTTGCAGATAACTACTGATCTGATTTTTTTCATATCTGGCTTCTTTAATTTTATAGGGTGCAATCTCACTGGAGTTGAGATATGTTTGCCTCCAAGTTTATGTCACTGGCTCCAATTAATTTTACTGTGTGTAAATTAGTTGTTCTGTGTTTTGAGGTGTCCAAAACTTTCAGAGTCACTGTGCTCCATTTGCTTATTCAGAAACAGAATGGTCAGTAAGCATCTACATCTCTTAAGTACCTGTAAAAGCTAACATTAAGTGTATATTTTGGTATCTGTATAACCAAAACACCAAAGATATCATATATTCTGGGCATGGTTGTGTGATACTAAAGGCAGTAAGGTGGCAACAAGAAAAAGCAAAGATTAGCACCCAATTCAGGGTGTGAGGTGTTTTGGATGTTCCCCAGACTTAAAATGTTTATATATATTGTCGATTTGTAATTTAAAAGTGCAACTTAAATGTCAGTCCTTATTACTACTTATAATAATGTTATTGCTAATTTAATAATTTTTAAAGCATGCTTATTTCCTAAGCACTTTTACAAAACACTGAACAAATACAATAGCATAACCAAGTTAATAACTGCAAAGATGTGTTATTATCAGCATTCGTAACATAATATGTTCAGTTTCAAATTTGCATCAGGATAAAACTGAGAAACTTCAATGTCCTCCCATGAGTGCCAGCCACAAATTTTTCTAACCACAAACCACAAGCCTGTTTACAAAATGCCAGAATGCTAAGGCACAAAAACAAACCACAACTAACTAGAATCAACATCCATGTAAACTGTCAATAAGTACCAGTCATGATAAAAATCTTCAATTCACTCAAAAAAATCAAGAGTTAGAACTGAAAGTTCTGCAAACATAATTATGTCTTTTTATGGTGTATAAGATGATCATATCTGTATAGCTGGTAATAAACTTATAATGTTTTCAATGTCATTATTCAGCTGCTCTGCATTACGTAAGCAGTTTATATTTTAATGAACAAAACTGATGTAATAACACATTTAGTGTGCTGATTATACCTCAGTGCTTTGATTCTTTTAGCAATTTATTGCGGCTGTCTAAGGTGTGATACCTGTACTTGGTACTGATGTTTAATAACAATTAAGATAAGCAGTTATGACAAATCAACAGAGGCTCCCAAAGCAGACATCCAAAAATCCACCACCTCAAAACAAAACACATGCAACACATACTTCAATAAATCAGTGTGTCAACCAATCACAGCCCTTAAGGCCAAACACCATGCCTGATACACTAGTAATAGGTGACTCTATAGTCAGACACACTGATGTCCCGCTGACCAGGCTGAACAAGGAGAGGGTGACTGTGAGCTGCCTATCGGGAGCTAGGATCCGCCACATAACACACGCACTCAGGTCACTCCAAAGCAAGTACAAATATGGCTCTGTCATTGTCCAGGCTGGCGTGAATGACCGGAGACGTACCTCCCTGGACTACATGAAAAGAGACATAGAGGAGCTCTCTGATTATGTAGCCCAGGCTAGTATGACCCTGACCCTGAGCAGCATCTTGCCCTCACCAAGAATGATGCCACAATACAAAGACAAGATGATCAGCTTTAATAATTGGCTCAAGTACTGGTGTCATTCTAAGGGGATCCAATGTCTGTCTGCCTGGGATGACATGTTGGACAAGCCACGCTGCTTCACAAGGGATGGCTTACAGCGTCACCACTGGGCTTCCGGATATTGGCTAAGGCTCTTGCCACCCCCATAGTGCCTTTTTTAGGCAAGGCTCAAAAGACAAACCCACCTCCTTAGAAAACAAAAATGGAAAAAACCTAAGGGTAATGCTGCTCAACGCCAGAAGTCTAAATCTCAAGATGCAGGCACTCGATGCACTCCTCAGCATGGAGAACATCGACGTCTGTGCAGTAACTGAAACCTGGTTCAAGGCTCCTGCGAGCACCCCAGCGCTACCAGGCTATACCTCGTATCATGCTTTTCGGCCCCAAAACCCAGGCCGAACCACAAAGGGAGGGGGAGTGTCCATATTCATCAAGGACACCCACACCTCCAGGTTAGTAACAACACATGAAGCATCAGAGACCATACAGGTGCAACTAACCATAGGCAAAACTGCCATAGAACTGGTAGCATGTTACAGACCACCCTCCCAATCTCAGGAACCCCACTCAGCCTTCCTGAAGACATTGGAGGATATGAATGTATCACAAAATACCATCATACTGGGAGACTTCGACTACCCAAACATAGATTGGGTACATTATTCTAGCCCTAACACCCTAGCCCAAAGGTTCCTGGAATTCATAAATTCAAATGCACTGGAACAACTAGTCACCTCTCCCACTATGGGGGATAATATACTAGACCTGATCATCACAAACATGGGGACAAAATGCTCCACACCGGAGGTATACCCCCTCACTAGTAAGATCTGACCAGAAACTAATCACCCTGGATATACATATATCCCACCTCCACCCCCAGCACAAAACACCACAGTGAAAAACTTCTCAAAAGCAGACTTCACTCTTCTTAAGACTGAGATGGTATCCTTTAAGCCCACTGGGCCAGTGGATACCACATCCCACAATGCCGAATCCTTCACAAATGCTTTATCTGGACATCTCCAAGAATGCATGGGTCATGCAATCCCAAATAAATCCAAGTCCCTCTCCACCAAAGGCAAGCGTCCTGTCTGGTGGACTTCAGCCATTAACAAATTGTATAACAAAAGAAGGAAGCTACTGCACGTCAGAGCAAAACCCCATAAAGGGAAGACATCTCTGATCAACATTAGCAGAAAACTACGTTCTCTCATAAAAACATCCAAGGCCAACTTTGAGAGAAAAATCGCTAAGGACACTAAAGATAACCACAAAGCCTTCTTCAGCTATGTTAGAAACCTGGGCGGAAACCCTCAGATATGCTCAGAGTTAGTTCACAACAACAAAAAATACACTGAACCCACAGATATTGCCAACATTCTGGCTGACAGATTCAGTGCAAATTTCTCCCCTCCCTCACCCCCAAAAGAAGAAATACTTATCCCAGCTGAATGTAATCTCCCTGTCATCTCAGATGTCCAAGTGAGAACCGCCCTCAACAAAGCTAAAAACACAGCATCAATGGGACCTGACGGTATCCCGGGTTGCATGCTACGTGAACTCCAAGAGGAGCTAAACCTGCACATAAAATGCTATTTAACCTTAGCCTTACTACAGGATATGTACCTGAACACTGGCGTACAGCAACAGTGGTCCCACTCCACAAAGGGGGTACCTCTACAGACCCTGGGAACTACCGCCCCATAAGCTTAACCAGCCTGGTCTGCAAAGCTATGGAAAGAATCATTATGGAACTCATAAACAGAGACATAGGAGACCTACAGACACTTGACCCCACCCAGTTCGGCTTTGTAAAGGGCAGATCCTGCCTTTTGAACCTGGTTGACTTTTTCGAAACAGTCACTAGAGCCATTGATGAGGGCAAAGCAGTCCATGCAGCCTACCTGGACTTGGCTAAGGCCTTCGACACAATACCCCACTCAGACATCATAGATAAGCTCAACAGCTTAAACATAAACCCTTATGTCACTAGATGGGTTGCAAACTGGCTAAAGGACAGAACCCATAAAGTTAAAATCGCTGGAGCAATGTCAGACTCAAAGCCAGTCACAAGTGGTGTCCCACAGGGATCTGTTCTGGGACCCCTCTTGTTCGGCATTTATTTCTCAGATGTTAAAGCAAACATGGGAGGGCTGTGGCTGACGAAGTTCGCAGATGACTGCAAACTAGGCGCCATAGTCGATACACCAGCGGACACATACATCCTAGAAAAAGGCCTCACAGAAACGGACAACTGGTGCCGGAGTCACGGCCTTAAACTAAATGCCAAAAAATGTAGTCAACCCTTTTGGGAAAAACAAAGTACCCACAAATTATCACATAGACAGCAACCCACTGAGTACGGAAAAAGTAATCAGAGACCTAGGGACCCAAGTCGACAGCGACCTCTCATTTGACACCCACGTTGCCAAAGTGGTTAGAAAAACATTCTACCTTGCACACCTCATCATGAAGGGATTCACATCCAGATCCAAGGATGTCATTGTACCCCTATACTCCTCCCTCATCAGACCCATGATTGAGTACAATGCCCCATTTGGTATGTACCTCACCCGACATTTGCAACAGCTGGAGAGACCACAAAAGTACCTCACCAAGAGGATCAAGGGTCTCCAACATATGTCTTATTCTGCCAGACTAAAGAAATTTCAGCTCTATTCAGTAGCATACCGCCTGCTAAGAGGTGATCTCTGCCTGACGTACAAGGCCATGTCCAATCAGGATCTGATGGACATGCTCCACCTCAAAAAATCCAAATCCATCAGGACCACGAGAGCTAAAGACTTAAACCTCGGCACAAGTATGAATAGGACATGCTGGAGGGATAGATTCATAACCCAGAGGCTTCCCATGCTTTGGAACAAAATCCCAGTTCATATTAGGCAGAGCCCCTCACTGACTCTCTTCAAGAGAAATCTTGATGAGTGGATGGGAGATCGTAAGTTTACCCCAGGGGTCACATCTGTGTCACTGCTAGACAGGGGCACAGTAAACTAATTCTATTATATAAGGGGACCTTCATTGTGTCACTACTAGACAGAGGCACAGTATTCTAAATTTATTCTGTACATTTTTGTACCATTTCATGGGGTGGCAAAAGCCACATCACTATGGCTAGGCTTACAAAATGCCCCAGGGCAGATAGCCTAGTACTAAACTATGAAACTTAATTTTAAAATTTAACAATTTCATTTACAGATGATTTAGAAAATTATATGGAGATGCTCTAAGAATTTCTAGGATGTGTGTTTAAGGTGTTTATTCTTAAGAAGATCTGTTATCCTAGGGATTTCATGACAGGTATATATTATATATATATATATATATATATATATATATATATATATATATATATATATATATACACACACACACACACACACACACACACACACACACACACACACACACACACACACACACACACAGTGAAATGGCAATGTAAGAGGAAGAACCCACAAATTTTTACAGAATTCTCTTCCTATAAAATAAAGGGCTTTAAAAAGACAGAGAGGTCACTGCACATACGACTATTGGAGAGAAAATAGCAACTGTTTTAAAGAAAGGTTTTGCCTCTCAAGAGGAAGATGGACTAATACCTACAGTACAGATGATGGGCATCTTGGTTATGGATGAACGTTGCAGAGTCTGAGTTCCGGAAGATATAGGCAACTTATCTGAAGCTGCTGCCTTATGACCGCTTCTGAGAGGCAACTGAACGAGGAGTTATTTCCTTGCATTGACTTCTTGAGTTGTTTGCCTAAAGTCAGTTATGAAGTACACCAAGTAATGTGTTTTATTAGAAAAGATTTTGAGATGGTATGGAAGCGCTGAAATTAATCTGCACCACACAAATTTACTATAAATAAATCGTTATAGTAACCACTCACTCAGTCTCCAGAGTGTTAAATATACTACATAAAATAATCACAGGTAAAGCAAAGCTTGTACAAATTGAATTTTTTTTTCTGATTATAGTGACACTTTCTAGGTTTGCAAGTAAGACCTGCACTGGATTTATTGTAGATTTGGCAGAAGTTTTCCTGCCAGTGAGAGCACTTCAAAGTAAAGGGGGATGTTAAGATAGTATAAACAAGACTAGTGAAAGGTATAACAATGAGAAAATGAGTTAAGAAATGGAGCCACAAATGAGATTTCTAGAAATAAAGTATATACCAGAAAAAAGAATGTGCCCTATACAATATAACTGAGAAAAAGGGAGCATGGTGAGATAAGAGGAATATCTAGCTGTAGAAATATGAGACATAAGAAATAAAAAAAAAGTCTGGACAGGGGTAGAAAGAGTGCTGAAGGGATACAAAGTATATTGAAGAGGAATAAGTAGGAGGTAGATGGGAAAAAAGTTAAGAGAACTGATGTTATATTTAAATGGGATAAAAGGCAAGAGAGTGGTATAAAGACTGATGATCAGAAGCAGAGCAGAGATCGAAAGAAAAAGAGAGAGAGATATATCAGTCTATGCAGTTGTTAGATAATAGGTTCATAGGTTGGTACTAGGCTATCGGCCCTAGGGCCTATACAAGCCTAGCCATAACAATTCCCTGGATATTTCTTCCCACAATATTTACTTCTCTGGACCCCTGTCTAGCAGGGTGACTGACATGATCCCCGGGTGAATTTCCTATCTCCCATCCAATCATCAAGGTTCCTTTTGAAGAGGGCCAAGGAGGCACTCTGCTTGACATGTATGGGCAGTCTATTCCAGAGTATGGGGAGTCTCTGGGTCAGGAACCTATCCCTCCAGCATGTTTTGTTCATTGTGATGACAAGGTTTAGATCCCTGGAGCGTGTGGCTCTGAGGGATTGGGATTTCTTTAAGTGGAGCATGTCCAACAGCTCAGGGTTTGACATGGCCTTGTATGTTAAGCAGAGATCGCCTCTGAGTAGACGATATGCCACAGAGTATAGCTGGGTTTTTTAAGACAGTCAGCATATGGCATCTGCTTTAGGCCTGCGATTCTTTTAGTGAGGTATTTCTGTGGCCTTTCCAGCTGTTGCAGATGTCTTGTGAGGTACATACCAAATGGGACATTATACTCTATAATGGGTCTAATGAGGGATGAGTACAGCCCTACAAAACACAAATGGTAGTAGCTGGAATAAAAATTTAAACTGTCTGAAGGCTAATCCATTGAATAACAGGCAATGTGTGTTGTAGTCCCCCTCCAAAGTTTGTTATCAGAAATAAACAGATGTTGAAGTGGTGGGTTAGAACAAAATACCTAAAAAATGCAAGACGAAATCCTGTGTACATGCAAGTCTACAGCCAAAGTTCAAAATCCCAAAGAACAGAGAGACCAGCACTACAGCAACTGTTCCTAAAGCATTAATGAATGTTATTAGCAATCCAACATAATCAGGAGCAATGTATAAGTGCAACCCCCCCACCTTCTTCAGTATAACTAAAATTCCCAGAATGAAAGGAATGACCAGATGAGCAGAAAATTGTTATTGGGGGATGGAAAATCACTGCATATTTTCCAAAGATACAGTAAACAATTTAAATAAGACCATGCTGTAAACAGTGGAACATGTAGTAAGTGAACAATGATTTTGGAAGAACAGAAATCTGAGGTGGTAAAATTACATGAAATAATAGAAGGCGCTGTAAGAGAAAGTGGAACAGAGAAGATGAAGGAAATGAACAAGTAATGGAATATAGAAGTGAAAAAAATCTTGCTTTTTTCCCACTTTTCTGAGTTTAAAAAGTTCAGTTACAGGCTTGCTGTTCCTGAACTGTTTGAAAGTTTCTGTGAGGCCATTTTTGCTTGGGCTGAAGGAGGGTCTCTCTGTTGATCAGTGGCAGTGACTAACATTGAGCAGCTTCCCTGCCCCCGTAGAGGTGGTTACTGACTTGAAACTGTAGTTTTATTGGCCACTAGGGGTCATTTCCATAACTCCTTCATCTTCCTCTCTTAAAACCTAGTTGCCTCGTGGTTTGGGCGTCTTTTCAGGCTTGTTGGCTGTTGGTGAAGCACCCTCCAAGAGGAAAAATCGCTGAGAGAAGAAGAGAGCCACTTTTGAGATTTTAAGTATTTTTTCTCTGTTTATTTGCTAAGTTTTTCTGCATAGCTGCCTAGCTTGAGCATTTTCTGGCTTGTTAAACTTGATTTCTGTATTAGTAGCTGTATTTAGAGCACAACCAAAAGCTGTTTGCTGAATTTCCTGTTTGCACTTAATTTTAAATCGTTTTTTTCTTAAAACTTGCATATTTTCTGTCCTTGACATAGCACTCTTGTGTGGGGTCATTTACTGCACTGTTATAACTTGATATTACTTGTAAACCTCTGCTATCTCTGTAAAAAACAAAAACAAAAAAATCTTGCTTTTTTCCCACTTTTCTGAGAGTTAAAAAAGTTCAGTTACAGGCTTGCTGTTCCTGAACTGTTTGAAAGTTTCTGTGAGGCCATTTTTGCTTGGGCTGAAGGAGGGTCTCTCTGTTGATCAGTGGCAGTGACTAACATTGAGCAGCTTCCCTGCCCCCCGTAGAGGTGGTTACTGACTTGAAACTGTAGTTTTATTGTCCCATTTGGGTCTATTCCTGCTTCTTTCCAGCACCTGCTATCAAGCATGCTTTAACGTGCTTTAGCACGGAGTTGCCACTAGAGCAGCATCGGGCAGCGCTGGTTAAACAAGGTTAAACTCTTTCTGGCTCCAGAAAGTCTGTTCTTCAATTTTTCCCTTAGAACTGCTCTGTTAGGAACCTAAACAGTTTACACCTACACTAAAAAGTGCAGCACTTGTTCCAAATAGCTTTTCTTCTCAAAAGCTCAGCACTTGTCTTATAAGCATATCCCTTGTCTTATAAGCATTCTCTTTGCAGGTCAAGCACTCCTATATTATACAAATCTCTCACTAGCAAAACCCCCAGGAGTGCCCACTTCCCTGCTAAGCCCACTACTTTTCTGTCTCATACCAACTCATAATTCTTTCTAGCATGTCGAAGGGTCAGATGCTGGCGTCCTCTCCTGCCCAGTTGGTGAATCTGGGAATTCTGAGACAATGTTACAATTGCCTCATGTACACGGACAACCCTCTCCTCCTCCCACGTAACACTAACACTTGTGAGAGATGCAGCTATTTAGCCAGACTGGAGGCTGAGCTCTCTCAACTCAGGACTGGCAAGACCAGGCAGGAGGAGAAGGCAACTACACACACCACAATACCAGTCTCACATAACTCAACCACACCACTGAATCAAACACATAAACACACTAAGACATACTCGAGGCTCTGAGTAAAATTTACCTAAACAGCAGAGGCCTCCAAAGCAGACACCCAAGCAACTGCAAACTCAATACACCACACAAACAACACATAAACAACAAAATCAGTGTGCAAAGCAGTCACTGCCCTTAAGGCCAAATACAACACCAAACATACTTGTCATAGGTGACTCCATAGTCAGACACACTGACGTCCCGCTCACCAGACTGAGTAAGGAGAAGGTCACAGTAAGCTGCCTGTCGGGCGCTAGAATCCGCCACATAACGCAAGCACTCAGGTCTCTCAACAGCAGGTACAAGTACGACTCAGTCATTGTCCACGCTGGTGTCAATGACCTGAGACGCACTCCTTGGACTACATGAAAAGAGACATTGAGGAGCTCTCTGATTATGTAGCCCAGGCAGGTATGACCCTGACCTTGAGCAGTATCCTACCTTCACCTAGAATGATGCCACAATACAGTGATAAGATGATCAGCTTTAATAATTGGCTTAAATTCTGGTGTCATTCAAAGGGGATCCAATGTCTGTCTGCCTGGGATGACATGCTGGACAAGCCACGCTGCTTCGCAAGGGACGGCTTGCACCTGTCACCCTAGGCTTCCGGATATTGGCAAAGGCTCTTGCCACCCCATAGTGCCTTTTTAGGCAAGGCTCAAATTCTAAACCTACCACCCTAGAACACAAAAAGTAAAAAACTAAGGGTAATGCTGCTCAATGCCAGAAGTCTCAATCTCAAGATGCACGCACTCGAGGCCCTTCTCAGTATGGAGAACATCGATGTCTGTGCTGTGACAGAAACCTGGTTCAAGGCTCCTGAGAGCACCCCAGCACTATCAGGTTTCACCTCATATCATGCGTTCCGGCCCCAAAATCCGGACAACACCAAGAAAGGAGGGGTGTCCATATTCATAAAGGACACCCACACCTCAAGGTTGGTGGCAACGCACGATGCATCGGAGACCATCCAGGTGCAATTAACCATAGGCAAGACTGCTCTGCAATTTGTAGCATGTTACAGGCCACTGTCTCAAACTCAGGAACCTCACATGGCCTTCCTGAAAACATTGGAGGATAAATGTATCTCCAAACAGCATCATACTAGGTGACTTCAACTACCCTAATATAGACTGGGAACACTACTCAAGCCCAAACACTCTAGCCCAAAGGTTCCTGGAGTTCATAAACTCAAATGCCATGGAACAACTAGTCACCATCCCCACAAGAGGAGAAAACATACTTGATCTCATCATCACGAACATGGGATCACAATGTTCAACACCGAAGTATACCCCTCACTGGTGAGATCAGATCATAAACTAATCTCGCTGGAGGTCCTCATCCCGCCCCACCTGAAATAAAAAAAGACCACAGTGAAAAACTTCTCAAAAGCCGACTTCACACTTCTAAAAACTAGTGTGGTCTCCTTTAAGGCCCCTGAGCCAGTGGTAAACATTACTCAAACCGCCGAATCACTTACAAATGCCTTCTACCAGCACCTACAGGACTGCATGGATCAGGCAATCCCAAACAAAACTAAGACTCTTTGTACCAAAGGCAAGCGTCCAGTCTGGTGGACCCCAGCCATAAACAAGCTCTACAACAAAAGGAGGAAGCTACTACAAGATAGAGCAAAATCCTTGAAAGGTAAGACACCTTTGATCATTATAAGTAAAAAACTAAGAGCTCTCATAAAATCATCCAAGGCAAATTTTGAGAGAAAAATCGCCAAGGACTCAAAAGACAATCATAAGGCCTTCTTTAGCTATGTTAGAAACCTAGCAGGAAACTCCCAGATATGCTCAGAATTAGTTCAAAATGATGTGAAGATTACTGAACCTACACACATTGCCAACATACTGGCTGACAGGTTCAGTGCAAACTTCTCCCCAAAAGGAGAGATATCTATACCAGAGGATTGCAGCCCCCCAAACATCTCCAACGCCCAGGTGAGAACTGCTCTCTCCAAAGCAAAAAACACAGCATCCATGGGACCAGATGGTGTCCCCGGCTGTGTGCTCCACGAACTCAATGAGGAATTAAACCCACAGTTAGGACAGCTGTTTAATCTTAGCCTCACCTCAGGATACGTACCCAAGGAGTGGCGCACGGCGACTGTGGTCCCACTTCACAAGGGCGGTGCCTCCACCGACCCTGGAAATTACCGTCCCATTAGCTTGACAAGCCTTATCTGCAAAGCCATGGAGAGGATCATAATGGAACTCATAAATAAAGACATAGGAACTTGCAGACTTTGGATCCAACCCAGTTTGGCTTTGGCAAAGGCAGATCATGCCTTTTAAACTTGGTTGACTTTTTGAGACAGTCACCAAGGCCATTGATGAGGGAAAGGCAGTCCATACAGCCTACCTTGACCTGGCAAAGGCCTTCGACACAATACCCCACTCAGGTATCATCGAAAAACTCATCAGCTTGAATGTAAACCCATACATCACAAGATGGGTTGCAAACTGGCTAAGTGACAGAACCCACAGGGTCAGAGTTGCTGGAGCCATGTCAGACTCAAAGCCTGTCACAAGTGGTGTCCCACAGGGCTCAGTCCTGGGTCCACTCTTGTTCGGCATCTACTTTTCTGAAGTACAAGCAAACGCAGGAGGGTTATGGCTGACAAAGTTGGCAGATGACTGCAAACTGGGCGCCATAGTCGAAAACACATCTGACACAGATATCCTTCAGAAGGGCCTCACAGAAACGGATAACTGGTGCCAGAGCCATGGCCTAAAGTTAAATGCCAAGAAATGCATAGTCATACCCTTCGGGAAAAACAAGGTTACCCCTAGCTACCATATAGGTGGCAATCCACTGAGCACAGAAGAAGTCATCAGGGATCTGGGGACCCAGGTTGACAGTAGCCTTTCATTTGACACTCATGTTGCTAAAGTAGTTAGGAAAACCTTCTACATTGCCCACCTGATCATGAAGGGATTCACATCTAGATCAAGGGAGGTCATCGTCCCCCTGTACTAATCACTCATTAGACCTATGATTGAGTACAATGCCCCATTCGGAATGTATCTGACCCGACACCTGCAGCAGCTGGAAAGGCCCCAAAAGTTCCTCACCGAAAGGATAAAGGGTCTTATGTCTTATGCTGCCCGACTGAAAGAACTCCAGCTCTATTCAGTCTCATACCGCTTGCTCAGAGGTGACCTGTGCCTGACATATAAGGCCATGTCAAACCCTGATTTGATGAATATGCTTCACTTCAAAAAATCTAGATCCCTCAGAACCACAAGGGCAGGAGACTTAAATCTTGACACGGTTATTAATAGAACGTGCTGGAGGGACAGATTCATCACCCAGAGACTCCCTATGCTGTGGAACAAAATCCCGGTACATGTGAGGCAGAGCACCTCGCTGGCCTTGTTCAAGAGGAATCTTGACCAATGGATGGGAGATCGCAGATATACCCCAGGGATTACTTCAGTGTCACTGCTTGACAGAGGCACAGCAAAATAATAGGCATAGTTTTATTCAAACTAAAGGGGTGGCGAAAGCCAAATAACTATGGGCTAGGCTCATAAATGCCCTTGGGCAGATAACCTAGTATGAACCTATGAACCTATGAAAAAACAAAGGGGAAGGATGAAAGGAAAGAAAAGTATTGAGATTAGAAAAGATGAAAGGAAAATTGGTAATGGAATTGCAAAAAGAAAAATTGGATAAAATGTACAATAGATAATAAAAAGGGAATGAAACAGGTAAATTAGTATTCTGTTGGGAAAAAAATGAAGGTTAACAATATAGACAGAAGGGAAGAAAAAAGACAACAGTCTGATCAAAGAGACTTTCACCCGAGATATGAACTATGCATCTATCAAGAACATCTGCAGACAAAATAGGGAGAGAAAGAGTCAAAAAGGAGTGAGTAAGAATGGTGCATAGGGGAAAGTATTTGAAAAAGAGAAGAGTTAACATGTGAGTTATGTAAATCACACTAATCAGTTACATCAGTGATCAGTTAAATACCCTCAGAGATGCTGTAAAAGCAGCAGAGAAAGAGGCTTGTTAGAGACTGATTTAAGGTGCCTCTCTCTATTGTGTGAAAGTCTAAGAAAAGTGGTTAAAAAGCTACACAATTTTCACACACTTTGGACAACATGGGAAAAAGGAAGATGCAAGTCACTCAAGAGTAGGTGTTGTCTAAATGGTGCGCCTGGTACATAAGAAACATTGAATGGGAGTTATGAGATATAGGAAATACATATTTTGTTCTGGAATATAGCGAGTTTAATCTGCAAGTTCAAATACCATACAATTTTGAAAATGTTAATTTACAAGAAACATGAATACAGATCAGAATCAAACAGACTTCCAAACTTATGACAGAGTGGGGGTACCCGCTGGAAGAAAAAGTAAATATGGTAGACCTAAGAGATATCTATGTTAATTACACAAAGACCTATCCCTGGTGTTGGTAAAATTAATGGAAAACCAGATGTCAATGGACCTAACAGAAGGTGAAATGAAAATCATCATTAATGTTAGCAGGAAAGTCTGAATGGGTAATATCCTATTTTCAGCACAGGCCCAGGGCAAAAAGCTACAAATTGACATAATAAAGTTAGTTACATTATTGCAAAACCTAACACGGAAGAACAACATATTACCCAAGTAAAAAAAAATCACAACTTAATTTCATAAATGTGAACATATTTCAGAGTGCAAATATTTAACAGAAATAAGTTAAAAACAGAATATTGTCAATAGCTAAAGAATTTACAAGTCACAGTTCATACAGATGATATTATACACACTGAACAGATACTATGGAACAGAGATGACTAGATAAAGCCTAGGCAACATAATTATTTGTCATTTTCCAAGAATCAGATGGACTATGTTCAAAGAGAAGGAATTAATAAGAAATATGCCATAAGGGTGGAGAGGAGGAATGGACTAATTCACAATGTATAAAGTAGAAGTCTACAGTACAGATAAAATGTAGTACCAATACAATATTAAGCATGCAAACATGGCACAGTATTGTGGAAGTCTTCCTAATACAATATCCAGCATATAAAAACAACACAGTAGAAGTCTGCCTAACAAAAGATAGAATCTGTATAATATCAAGGTATATGCAATTCTATTTACAGGGTTACTGTAGGTTAATTTGGGCTATATTGATAGTTAGGATGATAAAGTGTATGGTAGAGAACAGGCATAGGCTCAGTGTTTAAGGAGTGAGGTCCAACAGAGGGAGGTGGGTGCTGTGTGGGTGGGGAAGTAGTAGAGAGTGAGATGGAAAGTGTGTGGAGGAAGTGTATAAGTTTTTATGAAGCTTATGGCCAAGAAGATAAATCAAAAAGCTTAGCCACATCACTTGTACTGATGAAAGGCTAAAAATATCCCCAATAAGTAAATGTTCCCACATATCCCAGATGAAAAATTGTAATCACCAATCCAGACTGGTTTTAAAGGTTATAGAAAAGTGTGTGTCTGTGTGTGTCTGTCTCTCCAAGTGACTTTTTTGGTAGCAACTGGAGGATTTTTGACTCAAATGAAATACAGCTGTATTGGTGTATATACATTACAGAACACAGAGAAATGCTAACTGCAATGTGTATTTAAATTAATTTAACTGTCCAAACATAAGTTTCATTTAGCAGTATCCATTATTAAAAATATCGTGGGAGTTAAAGTATGATGCTGCAGCTACTGGGGATATGGAGCAAAGGACACTGCCCACCAATTACATTTGGAATTACACCAGAATTCAAATGATGATATGGCAGAGCCACCAAAAAGCCTGCATTTCAGCAGGTTTGCTGCAATATGAATAACTTCTTAATATCTCAGACAGCATTTACAAAAGAATTAAGTACACTTCACTTTTTCAGCCTAGAACAACAAATTAAAATCAACCCAAGTTACTGGTTTACACACCATTACTTTGTAAATTTATCACCACTGATTTGCCTTTTCGCCTAGGTGATGTCGGAAAAGGGTCTTGCACTAGCTCATTTACCCTGTTAATAAATAAATAGCTTGCTATAAACTAATTCATCAAGAAAAACTTGTATTACTAGAACAGTTCCATGGGATAAATAGGTATCTATCAAGAAAGATAGGGGAAGTAGTATGCATAAAGAACTATGGGCGGACTGAAATGGTAACAACCTCAGAGTCAAACTGTCACAAGTTAACTGGCCTTGCCTTGGTGGACTCATCATCAACTAGCTCTTGGGCCATTTCTGTTTATGACCACTGATGTAAACAAAGTGAAATGTTTTATTTGACTATACCTTCTCACTACCACTAAATAAAGCATCACACACATCCAATGGTCATGAACAAGTAACTGTATAAGATGGCTACACATCGAGTAGCAGCTTGATCCTATCCCTCCCACTGTGAAAACAGAAAGAAGAGAAAGCCAGTTGACTTGGCTAAATTTCAGTAACTGGTTAGCAAGGGCGCTGCCTGGATGCCAAGAAAGAAGAAATACAGACGACCTGAAAGAAAATCATCTGCAAAAGGTGAGGAAAAAACACTTACTCGAAACAGTACTGCAGTTGTTTCACAAAAAGCAATGCAAGCTCCAGACATGATATCCAGTAACCTAGAGGAAAATACAAGACAATTGCCCACAGACCAGGTTAAAATAAAAGTAACACTGATGGACTATATCAACTGAAAGACCAAAAGGCTGGAAAAAACAGAAGAAGCTTTAGATATTCAGATGAGGAGCTAAAACTTCAGAAATCAAAGGTCGAAATGAAGAAAAGGTTGGCTGAATAAAAGACTGCTCAAGAAGAGATGTTTAAAAAAATAAGAGAATTAGAGGACAGACCCCATAGGGAAAACCTGAGATTTTCTGCCGTACCAGAGATCCTATAAGGAACAGGCTGTATTAATTTTATGAAAGCACAAATAAGCAACTGGACTAGTATTATACAGCAGGAGGTGTTAATTGAAAGGGCACATCATGTGTATGCTCCAAACCTGGCTATGAGAAAACAACCTAGACCTTTAACAGTAAAGATGCAACCTTACCAGCAGGAGGAGTTGGATTCTGACAAAACTGTGGCAGAAGTTCTAAAAGTGGGAGACAGCAAAGTGTTTAAAGAGAATGATTACTCACTGTACAGGCAGAACAGGAGTTTATTTATTCCACTATTGAGAGGATGTCGAGAAGCAGTCATGAGATTCAAACTGCTGTAACCAGCTATCTTCAAAATATTCTTTCCTGGGAGTGGACACAATCATTTTTTGATGTAGTCCATGCTAAGGAGGAAATATAAAAGTTTGTCCTACAAAAAGTGAGCTGTGGAACAAGAGATTTTGCTTCTTTTAACAGAAAATGCTTGAGAGAAGGAAAAAAGCACAAAAGTTGACTAGAAGAATCAAGAGTATGTTGGAAATGAAGCAGAGACAGGATTTGGGAGACAAACAGGAATAAAACAAGTAACTTAGAAATTGACAAATGTGGGATTACAAGGCAATAATTATATTTGTGAAGCATGACAGAACAAGAAAATTTGGAAATATTGGACTTTTTTGACTTTGTTAAACTTGCAGGGGACTCTAAAGCATATGCCCTACTTCATGTCATTAATGTTGGGAAAATACTTAGGAGAGAGGAAGAGAAGGGAGAAGGTTAACTGTAAGTAAAACAAATGTTTTTCATTAACAGTAACATTTTTATTGTGCATGATTTTCTTTGCATGCTATACAGTAAGTTTTCTTAGTTATCTTTAAGTGTAATGGGAATATTAATGTAAACAGGTGCTCCTGTGTTTTTTCCTCCCTTCTCTCTTTCTGCTTGTTCAGTTTTAAGAAGTGTATGCACTGCAATGTGAAAAAAGAAGAAAAGTGGAGAGGCGGAGCCTAGATGGCCAACTGAAAGCAGTGAATTTTGAGAACTCCATAAACTTGTATAATAATATAGGAAAATGTTATTATTTTCAAGTTTAAAACATCAGAAATCTATAGATAAACTACTAAACTACATACATATCAATTTTGGTGGCGATTCCAAATTACTTGACAGGAACATTTTTGTGTGTTATATTGAGTCACTGAATATGAACAACTCAAG
Organism: Protopterus annectens; assembly: GCF_019279795.1. Taxonomy (NCBI): domain Eukaryota; kingdom Metazoa; phylum Chordata; order Ceratodontiformes; family Protopteridae; genus Protopterus; species Protopterus annectens. The sequence continues at coordinate 574,471,817 of NC_056726.1, forward strand.
GAATTCTCATCCAGATGCTGCTTTGAAAAAAGAACTCCAATTGATAACATCTACCTTACAGGAACTATCTTTGAAGAAGGGGACTTTAGAAATGACTTAGAAAACCTCAAATTAAATTCTCAAAAACAGACTGATACTCTTAAGGAACTATTACAGAAACACTATACAAAAATAACAAATATAGAGACTTCTCTAAATGACATTGAAGGGAAACTCAAAGAGGAAAAATTCCAAAAAGAATTTCTGCTTAAACAGAATACATGGCTGCTTAACAAAATAGATGACTTAGAAAACAGGGAAAGGAGAAACTACATAAGGATCTTTGGTCTGCCTGAAAACACTGAAGGAGAAGACATTATTTCATTCTTAACAACCTGGATTCCTGAATTTTTAGACTTGAAAGAGGGACTTTCATTTGGAATTGAAAGGGCACATAGAGCACTGAGGAAACATGCTTCTAATTCAACAAATACTCCACCTAGATCCATAGTTATAAAATTGATTTCATTTCTGGACAAGGAACTAATATTAAATTCTGCTTGGAGAAAATCACCCTTAAAATATAATCAAAGCCCAATAAGGTTTGACAATGATTATTCTTCCAGAATACTAGAACAAAGGAAAAAAGTCTGGTCAATAATAAAATGGTTGAAAAAAACAATATTAAAGCACAGCTGGCCTTTCCAGCCAAGATAAAAATACTTTTTGCCAATGAGATGAGAACCTTTAATGACTTAGAAGAAGCTACTATATTCATCAAAAACAACAACATAGTGTCTATCCCAGAAAAAATGGAATGGATGCCTCCTACTCTTAAAAGAATAAAAGAAACAAATTATTGGACTGATGCTAGAAAGAAGAAACAAAAAACTGATTCCAAGATAGCTGTCCCAAAAAAATAACTCTTACAACTACAACTCTCAAAGTATTAACTGATATGGTACATCACTTGTCATCTATCTTTATTTTAAAAAAGGAGGGTTTCTTAAACAACTGAGAAACAGTAATGATTTATTCAGAATGTTCAAAGAGTCCAATAATTCTTCACAAACAAGGTAGGTCAAGATGGGTTACTATTTACATTATATAGAAGCCAAACAAAGCAACATATAATACAAACATAGAAGTTTCTATTCCCCTACTTGAACTCAATGAATACTTATCTTGTTCATTTTTCATTGATTTCACTTATAATAATTTAAGTAATTAACTAATTCAACAAGGTACCATTCATCAGAGTTCAGACTCAAATGTAACAAATTAACATAATATATAAGAGCAGTAACAGTAGAGTGTTTTGAAAAAAATGCTGTCATGGAGACTAATGCCTTTTTCAATTAAAGTATGATTTAGAAATGTCATATATATCCTGGTTATATAATAATAGCAAGCTCTTAGTACAAATGTCATAATTATTCTGTCTAAATATAGATAATATCAATTATGGCAGGTATCACAGCTACGAGTGCTGTTTGATCAATCCTGATATGGTGTGCATGGATGCAGCTGTATCTGGCAGCTAGTACAAATGTCATTATTATTATGTCTAGACATAGCTAATATCAATTATGGCAGGTATCATATCTGAGTGCTGTTTGCATCCACACACACCATATCAGGACTGATCAGTCGTATCTGACAGCTAGTACAAATGTCATTATTATTCTGTCTATACATAGTTAATATCAATTATGGCAGATATCATAGCTTTGAGTGCTGTTTGATTAAGCTTGACATGGTGTATTTGGATACAGCTGTGTCTGGCAGCTGTTGTATGTTGCCGTTTTCATCTCTGGGAAGCTGTGGGTTGCGGCTTGTGATCGAGGTTTACTGATGCTTGTGCATTAGGAAGAGACATTTGGAGTTTTAGCCTGGATAAAACTGTGATTTGGGATATTTTGACACAGTATAGTTCGTTTATACATCTGCAGAGTGAGTGGTGGAAAGGCTGGAAGAATGTGTTATCTCTTGTTGCGGCTTGTTGGGAGTTTTTTTTTTTTACCTGGCTGCTGCCTCGTTGAAAGGGAGGGAAATTAGGCTTGAAGTTGCAGTGAAGTGAAGCTTTGCTTCACGTGCATCACAAACCTTTGGTATGCAGTACACAGACACACTAACAGAAACAGACACTCCCGGGTTGCTATGGTAACAGAGACAGGGTGACAGTAATGCTTAATGGCTCTGAGGAGCCTTCGAGATGATTCTCGGCAATGAAGTTTTTGTTTTTTTTAAAAATATATATATATATATATATATAATAAAAGGGCTGTTTTAAACCACATGTACACATATTGATGGTCTCCCAGCAGTCTGTTTAGCTCATTAAGTTGACTCTTGATAAAAAGAAAATAATAATACTACTAATAAGCTCTCAATTTTATATTTAAAATTTATTTTGGTCCAAACACATTAAGGACATACATAAGAGTGGAAGTCTGAGTAATTGTGAAAGACTAAGAGTACTTGGTCTTTTGCAGTACCCCTTGCAGTGGTCTGGGAGGTGAGCTTGCTCAGACGTGTTGGGCATATGAGGATAGCTGATTCTAGGGGTGTTTGGGGTTGCTGGGAAGTGCTAGACAGTCATCAGATTTCCTTTGTGGAAATATCTGTGGGAATGAAAGGTGTGTTGAGTGGTTCACTGGCAGAGTGGCCACTGCATGGAACAGGCTGGTAAAATGGAACAGGACAAATATTGGATTAGATATTTTAACAGCAGCCTGGAAACATACCACATGAACTAGTGAATGGTATTCTGGCATTGCTGCCCGTGCTTGAAGTACTGATATGTGTGTATGTAAGGATGGAAATATGCTTATAACAAATAAGAAACTAGAAGGGTCTCATAATTTAAAGTCTACGGACTGTATAAACATGCTTGGAAGGAGCTAATAATAAGAATAAGCATTACAGTTTGTGGTCTCTCAAATAACTAAGCAACAGCCAAAAAAAACCATACACGATAGTTATGTAATGTATGATTTTAGTAAATCTAGACATAAAATATATAATCGTCACATAAGATGAAGCAGTCTGCTGAATTTAGACATTAAAGACAGGATTTAATAACATGGGCTTGTGTATAATAAGACTTCTGTCTTAACTTGTCATAAATGACACACTACATTGAACATCAAGGGGAAGCATGATGATTTTCTTATAGAAGTAAATATGCATAACATGTAATTGCTTTAACTTGAATTGTAGTTTTTGTAACCCATCTTGGTCATACATAATACTTACACAGTTACCATGGTAACTAATGTTTTATACAAGACATCAAACTGACAAAGTTATTCAAGAGAAACAATAGAAGCCTGAACTTGAAATGTCACAGAATGTAACAATCATATTCTGAACAAATAGTATTAAATTAATAGACACTCAGTTTAATAACATGGGCTTGTGTATAATAACCCTAATGTTTTAACTTGTCATAAATGACATACACTATATTGAACATCAAGGGGAAGCATGATGATTTTCTCATGTGCTTAACAAGTCATATAATTGCTTTAACTTAAATTGTGGTTTTGTAACCCATCTTGACCATACATAATACTTAAGCTGTTACCAAGGTAACTAATGTTTTATATATGACATCAAACTGACAAAGTTGTTCAAGGGAAACAATGGAAGCCCGAACTAGGAATGTCACAGAATGTAACAATCACATTCTGAACAAATAGTATTAAAATGACAATAATCACTCAATTTAACCTTTGCTGATTATACAAAATAGAATGTTGCCATTTAAATCTAAAAACTTTCAGTATATGCCATAAAATGGCAATTTATGAATATGGAAAGGGAACTTGTCAATCACAATAAGTGAATTTGTTGCTTTTAACCTATAATTTCACTCATTTTATAATAAGAAATGACAGAGATGAAAATCCTTGTGTGTAGGAAATGGGGGGAAGAGGGATGCACGGATAATTAAAATGCACTAACTTTCATCAATGTTCACATAAAACAAACTGATGCTTTAAGTAAGTTAGCAACAAAGTGATTACTTAAATGCTGGCAAACAATGAAATATAACTTCTGATATATCCAGTAAAATACATTGTATTATAAACATTAGATACAAATATTATTACCATCTATTTACATTAAATAATAAGTTTTGAAAGACTTCATCAGTAAGGGTGAATATGTTAAATAGCTGTGTGCTATGACATTCTTGACACCTATAGAAATCACTATATGGAACATTTCCAAAAAGAAAATATACATTATCGATCAATTAAATCTAGATGAAAAATGTTCTAATATAAAAAAATACCAGAAAAAATAAACTAGATCTGCAAACACCCATATCCTACAAAGAAATTACAGATACAATAAAAGAGGGTAAAAATAATAAAGCTTCAGGTATAGATAGCATAAGTATGGAAATATATAAACTTTTCCTTCAAAGATACTATCTTCCTTCCATAAAACTCTATTAGAGATTCAGTCACAAGCTCCAGGTATAAATAGCATAAGTATGGAAATATATAAACTTTTTCCTTCAAAGATACTATCCCTCTTCCATAAAACTCTGTTAGAGATTCGGTCACAAGCTTTAATACCACCCTCTTAGAGATATTCCTTAATCACACCAATCCTAAAGGAAAACAAATCCCTAAACCTCTGTACCTCATATAGACCTATATCATTATTAAATAATGACTGTAAGATATTCATGACAATATTAACTAACAGAATGAAAATACCACTATCCAAAACAATAAATAACGATCAAACTGGATTTATATATCACAGACACACATATGACAATATTAAAAGGATAATTTATCTTATAGATTATGTTAATAAAGAAATTAAACACTCATAATTGACTTAGATATAGAGAAAGCTTTTGATTCCTAAATTGGGACTATTTATTTAAAATCCTAATGCTATTTGAATTTCCTGCATCCTTTGTTCATCTCCTAAAGAATATATATAGAAATAATTTAGCGTATGTCAAATTAGGTCCTTTTACCTCTAAATCTATACATATAACAAAAGGATGTCCCATGTCACCGATTCTATTTGCTTTGGCTATTGAACTATTGGCAGATTTAATTCGCAACAATATAAAAATCAAAGGAATAGATGTTTAGGAACAATACAATTCTAAAGTAATGCTATTTGCTGATGACATATTACTAACATCTAATACAAAAGAGACATTAGAAGAATTAAATATATTAATTAATAAATTTCACATGATTTCAGGTCTCCATTTCAAGAAATCAAAATCAAATTTTGTATTTTTAAATAAATAAAAGAACTGCAGACTAAGGGGGATCACATTATAGGGAAACAAGAATCTACCTTACAATATCTAGGAATTGAGTTATGCAAGGATAATAATGAATTAGCCTCAAAAAACTACAATAATATCATCAATACAATTAAAATCTCTGTGGAAAAATGGAACAAAATAATATTAATATTTGAACATAGACTACAGTTAAAAATGGTTTTACTGCCCAATATCCTATATATAACCTTGGTAATACAACTGTTACCAGAAAGGAATATACTTAAAGACATAAATTCATGCCTAATAAAATGTTTATGGTTTCCCAAAAGAAACAGAATAGCTTCATATCAGACCATGAAAACAGGGAGGATTAAACTTTGCTGATATAGAAACATAAATAAAAGCTTCACTATCTAAAACAATCTCAGATTGGATAAGTACAAATTACTCTGCAAATTGGAAAGAATTACTAACTATAATATCAATAAATTAATTTGATTTACAAAAATATTCAAATAGATAAAAAAACAATTTGCCATGGCACATATGTATTAGTATGCAATATAACATAATTAAACCCACTAAAACTCATATGATTAATTATTACATTGGCTCATTTAGGAAAATTAATGCAAATATAGATTTAGAAATCTGGTTTGATCTTTTAACACCATTTATAGTCAGAAAGAACTTTCCACATAAAATATATAGAGAAATTATTAATTCCTGGGAACAGAAAGGGTTTGTTGGCTCCATGTATCAAAGAACTAAAAAAGTTTTAGATATGCAAGTAATAAAAACAACATACAAAAGTCCACAACAGGACTGGCTAACTTTACAAAGTATTCTGTCTTATTCGCAAGATTTAAGTAGAGTAATTAACAATTCTTCATTTAATTAAATACCTATATGAAATCATATAAAATGTCTTTGACAGGGGAAACAGTATTACAAAATTTTACAAAATATTGATAAACTATAAAACAACACCCAAAACCTCATATTGGAAATATATAACAAAAGGACACCCAATACAGTTAACTGAAGATATTAAAACAAATATCTTATTATCAATAAAATATAAAAACATCCTTTTTTACACAATACTAGAAAGTTTTTAATTGGAAATGCTTGCACAGAGCATTCTTAACACCAGACAGAAACAGTAGTTCTTTCATAAAAGGAATATGTTGGAGATGTAAGCAAGTACATAATGCAGATTAGAACCACATTTTCTTTGATTGTGTTAAAATTAAGCCATTTTGGAATAGTATTAATAACTTTCTACAAGCTTTATTTAATTAATCATTTTATTTAACTAAAGCTCTTGTATTATTAAATGTGAACGAAGGTCCTCATTTGAATAGGTCAAACATGTATCTAGTATGGACTATATTTGCGATTTCAAGGAAGTGTATAACAAGATGGAATACAAACACAATACCAACTTTAGAGGACTTCTACAGCCTACTAAAGACCACAGCAGTATTGGAAATTAAAATTAAAGAACTAAGAATTTATCCAATGTCATTTATCAACAACCCTTGGAGAAAAGTCTTATTGTTGAGTGACACTATAAAATAAATTGATCAGATGTTCTGATAATGGATTGGACATACTTAAAAAGTAACTGTATACATTAAGATCTGTTATAGTGTCAGGCTAAAGTAAATAGTGTACATAGTAATTTAAGATGTTATGTATAAATACTATGGAATTCATTCAAATGTATTTTGAAATATAAAAAACAAATTTTGAGAAGAAAAAAGTCTGGCCAAAAAAGCATGACAAAAGAAAAATTGATGTACTTTTCCTCATTCTTGCATAGTGGAATGACTGGATTAAGGCCTTTAGCTTGATCTAGTAACACGTTTTAAAAGAAAGCAAGTAAATGAAAAAGAGTGTTGAATATTATAAAGCTTTTTTCTAGCAAATAAATGTATGTTTAGAAGTACCTCTGTATTTGGTTCTCATGTCTCCATGGAGACAATCTGATAAAGAGAAATGGGTAGGAGATAATGTTTTCTAAAAGCATTCAAGTGTTTTCCTATCTGGGACAGCTGCCTTTCTTTTAGGTTAACCTAAGCTGAGAATGTTGCTGTCAGTTTGAGGCACTTGGTCTTATTATGAGGGTAAAACTTCAATATTTGAAGATGTACATAGTTTTGTGTGTTAGTATTGAGTTAAAAGGTTTTAGGGGGTATTGGGGTGCATTTTGAGGGCTTAAGATGTGACAGACTCAAATGGATATGACACAAAACTGTATAAAAGATCAACCTGCCAAACAGTGTATGCATAGGTTCATACTAGGCTATCTGCCCTAGGGTATTTATAAGCCTAGCCAGAGTGTGTTTGGCTTTCGCCACCCATTTTAAAATTAATTTTGCTATGCCCTTTTTCGAGGTTAGTATACTGTGCCTCTGTCTAACAGTGGCACAGAAGTGATACCCGGGGTAAACCTACGATCTCCCATCCACTCATCAAGATTCCTCTTGAAGAGAGTCAATGAGGGACTCTGCTTAACCTGGACTGGGATTTTATTCCAGAGTGAAGGGAGCCTCTGGGTTATGAATCTGTCCCTCCAGCATGTCCTATTTATTTCAGTGCTGAGATTCAAGTCTCTCGAGCGCGTAGCTCGATGGGATTTGGATTTTCTGAGGTGCAGCATGACCATTAATTCCAGGTTGGACATGGCTTTATACATCAGCGACAGATTGCCTCTGAGCAGGCGGTATGTCACTGAGTAGAGCTGAAGTTTCTTTAACCGGGCAGCATATGGCATCTGTTTGAGCCCTTTGATCCTCTTGGTGAGGTACTTTTGGGGTCTTTCCAGTTGTTGCAGGTGTCTGGTAAGGTACATCCCAAAAGGGGCATTGTACTCAATTATTGGCATGATGAGGGATGAGTAAAGAGGCACAATGACCTCCCCTGATCTAGATGTGAATCCTTTCATGATTAGGTGGGCTATATAAAATGTTTTTCTAACCACTTTGGCCACGTGGTTGTCAAATGAGAGATTGCTATCAACTTGGGTCCCCAGGTCCCTAATTACTTCTTCTGTACTTAATGGATTACCACCTATGTGGTAATTTGTGCGCACTTTGTTTTTGCCAAAGTGGATGACTATACACTTTTTGGTGTTTAGCTTGAGGCCATGGCTCTGGTACCAGTTGTCTGTTTCTATGAGGCCCATTTGGAGGATGCTTGTGTCGGCTGGAGAGTCGATTATGGTGCCCAGTTTGCAGTCATCTGCGAACTTGGTCAGCCACAGTCCTTCCGTGTTGGCCTGTACCTCAGAGAAATATATACCAAACAAGAGAGGTCCCAGGACTGAGCCTTGTGGGATGCCACTTGTAACTGGTTTGGAGTCTGACATGGCTCCAGCAATTCTAACCATGTGGGTTCTGTCCTTGAGCCAGTTTGCAACCCATCTAGTGACATAGGGGTTTATATTTAAAATGGTGAGCTTATCTATAATGCCCAAGTGGGGTATTGTATCGAAGGCTTTTGCGAGGTCCAGGTAGGCTGTGTGGACCACCTTCCCCTCGTCAATGGCCTTGGTGACCGTTTCAAAGAAATTGACCAGGTTTAAGAGGCAGGATCTGCCCTTAAAGCCGAAATGGGTAGGATCCAGTGTCTGTAGGTCCCCAATATCTTTATTTATAAGGTCCATGATGATCCTTTCCGTAGCTTTGCAGACCAAGCTAATCAGGCTTATGGGGCAATAGTTTCCAGGATCCGTTTAGGCACCACCTTTGTGGAGAGGGACCACTGTTGCTGTACGCCACTCTTTGGGTACATATCCTGTAGTAAGGCTGAGATTGAACAGCAGTTTTATGTTTGGGTTTAGCTCTTCTTGGCGTTCATGTAGGACGCAGCCTGGGACACCCTCTGGTCCCATTGATGGCTTTTGCTTTGGAGAGGGCGGCTCTTACCTGAGCATCTGAGATGTCAGGGGGGCAGCACTCTGCCGGGATAGATATTTGCCCTTTTGGTGGGGGTTTGCGCTGAACCTGTCAGCTAGGATGTTGGCAATGTCTGTGGGTTCGGTGTATTTTTTGTCATTTTGGACTAATTCTGAGCATATCTGGTAATTCCCACCCAGGTTCCTAACATAACTAAAGAAAGCCTTGTGATTATCCTTAGTGTCCTGTGCAATTTTTCTCTAGAAGCTGGCCTTAGACGATTTTATGAGTGCCTGTATTTTTTTGCTAATACTGATCAGAGATGCCTTCCCTTTTTGGGATTTTGCTCTATCATGTAGTAGCTTCCTCCTTCTATTGTATAGTTTGTTTATGGCTGGGGTCCACCAGACAGGACGTCTGCCTTTGGAGGATTGGGTCTTGGGGGGTCCACCAGACAGGACGTCTGCCATTGGAGGATTGGGTCTTGGTTTTATTTGGGATTGCATGATCCATGCATTCCTGAAGGTGTTCATAGAATGCGTTTATAAAGGATTCTGCAGTATGGGCCGTATTTTCTACAGGCCCAGGGGCTTTGAAGGATTCCACCTCGGTTTTGAGGAGTGTGAAATTTGCTTTAGAGAAGTTTTTCACTGTGGCTTTCTGGGCAGGGGGTGGGGTCGGGATGTGAATATCCAGTGAGATTAGTTTATGGTCTGATCTTACCAGTGAGGGATACACTTCTGATCTGGAGCATAGAGTCCCCATGTTGGTGATGATCAGGTCCAGTATGTTTTCCCCTCTTGTGGGAGTGGTAACAAGTTGTTCCACAGCATTTGAGTTTATAAATTCTAGGAACCACTGGGCTAGGGTGTTGGAGCTAGAGTAATGCTCCCAGTCTATGTTTGGGTAGTTGAAGTCGCCCAATATAATGGTGTTTGGAGAGACCTTCATATTTTCCAGTGTTCTCAGGAAGGCCGAGTGGGGTTCCTGGGTTTGGGAGGGTGGTCTGTAGCAGGCTATAAACTGGAAGGCAGTTTTACCCACTGTTAGTTGCACATGGATAGTCTCTGATGCTTCGTGCTGTGCCACCAACCTGGTGGTGTGGGTATCTTTGACGAATATTGATACTCACCCTCCTTTTGTGGTTCGGTCCAAGTTTTGGGGCCGAAAAGCATGGTATGAGGTATAACCTGGTAGTGCTGGGGTGCTCTCGGGAGCCTTGAACCACGTTTCTGTTACTGCACAGATATCGATGTTCTCCATGCTAAGGAGAGTTCCGAGTGCGTGCATCTTGAGGTTTAGACTTCTGGCGTTGAGTAGCATTACTCTTAGTTTCTTATCCCTTGTGATGCCTATGGAGGTGGGTTTGTCTTTTGAGCCTTGCCTAAAAAAGGCACTATGGGGGTAGCAAGAGCCTTTGCCAATATCCAAAAGCCCAGGGGTGACAGGTGCAAGCCGTCCCTAGCGAAGCATCATGGCTTGTCGAGCATGTCATCCCAGGCTGACAGGCATTGAATCCCCTTTGAATGACATCAATACTTAAGCCAATTGTTGAAATTGATCATCTTGTCTTCATATTTTGGCATCATTCTTGGTGAGGGTAAGATGCTAAGGTCAGGGTCATACCGGCCTGGGCTACATGCTCAGAGAGCTCCTCTATGTCTTTTCATGTAGTCCAGGGAGGTATGTCTCAGGTCATTCACACCAGCATGGACAATGACAGAGTCATATTTGTACTTGCCTTGGAGTGACCTGAGTGCTTGTGTTATGTGGCGGATCCTAGCGCCCGACAGGCAGCTCACCGTGACCTTCTCCTTGTTCAGCCTGGTGAGCGGGACATCAGTGTGCCTGACAATAGAGTCACCTATTACAAGTGTATCAGGTGTGTTGTTTAGCCTTAAGGGCTGTGACTGTTCGGCACACTGGCTTTGTGAGCTATGTGTTGCACGTGTTTTATTTTGGGGTAGCAGTTGCTTGGGTGTCTGTTTTGGAGGGGTCTGCTGCTTAGGAAGATTTTTATTTAGAGCCTCCAAGTATGTTTTTGTGTGTTTATGTGTTTGGTTTGCTGTCGTGGTAGGTCTATGTGAGACTGGAATTGTGGTTTCCTTCTCCTCCTGACTGGTTACGCCAGTACTGAGTTGAGAGAGCTTAGCCTCCAGTTTGGCTATATGGTTGCATCTCTCACATGTGTTGGAATTTGTTGGGAGGAAGAGAAGGTTGTCTGTGTACATGAGGCAGTTGTAACATTGCCTCAAGATTCCCAGATTCACCAGCTGGACCAGAGAGGAGATTAACAACTGACCTTTGGACATGCTAGAATAGTATTGGGAATTCCTTTATAATTGAAAAAAAAGGGCCAATGGGGAACAAGGTACTCAAGGGGAGTTTGTCAGGGTGTAGTACTTTTAATTTTTTAGTGCTGACTTAATTGCTTTAGTGAGCAAGTGCCAGGTAACTTAAACACAATGTGTTACAGGTAACTTAAATGCAAAAAACGACAGACAGTAACTTTCTTTCAAGTGAAACAAGGAAATAAGTACAGTAAGCAATGCAGATATCACTAGGGATCCACAGAAGCGCTGAAAAGCCATGTTTTAGGTGGAATTAGCGTTTCAGGGAAATAACAAGCAAACAAACAACAAGAATACAAACAAAGCTGGATTCAGCAGGCCTGGATCTAGTCTATGCTACAGCAAACAAGGTGTAGCAATTTCAGTAAGAAGCAGTTCAAATATGCAGGCACTATAAGCCTTTAACCAGAAATTCCCAGCTCAGAAGGGCAGAGCTCAGCCTCTCCTCCCACAAGAGTGCAGACCACGAACCCTCTTAATGTAAAATAACTGGCCTGAAGCCCAAGTGCTTAAACCAGAGTTAATACACTTTCAGAATAACAGACACTGAGCCCTCAATCAGCAGTTCCCAACTTAGAAGGATGTAAGCTACCTGTTCTGCCACTACAGTGCAGACCACAAACCTTCTTAATGTAAAACAACTGGTCTGAAGCCCAAGTGCTTAAACTTAAAAGCTTAGAATGAGTTACACCAAGCAGTAATAAATACAATTGAGTACTTTTAAGATTACGCAAAAGCAAAATAAAGTAAGACGAAACACAAATACAGTAAAAGCAGATACATTTTTTTTTTTTGAGTGAGCAAATGAGATGGGCCTAGGAGTTACACGACAGAAAAAAGTGCAAATGCAGGCCTTCAAATCAGAAAGTTGAGAGAGATGGAAGACTGCCCAAACAGCCAATAACTACAAATTCTGGGCCAGAACCACTCCTTATGTGTTAGACAGGTTACCTAATGCTTACCACTCCCACTGATAAGCTAGAAGGCTTTCCTCCAACACAGAATGGCTTGGGGGGCTCAGAAGTTTACAAACAGTCCTGGATACAGCAAATCTGTATCTGGAACACTAATTACAGGAAAGGTAGAAAGCATGTAACACAAAAGCTGAACTAGACACTTAAAAAGCCATTGTACATAAAGGGTGGGAATGATTGCAGAAAACATCATTGTGTTAAAACATTGTGTGTTTAAATGTCCATGGTCTCAATGATAAATACAAAAAAGAAAGAGTAATGAACTATATTAAAGAATGTAGAGTGCAAAGCTATGCTACTGGAGACATACTTGGAAAGAAATGAACGTGTGAATTTGATAAAGAAAGGTTTTCAGGACTGTTATTCAATGGAATACCTGGGACAAAGAAAAAGAAGAGTACTTTTATTAATTGTAAAAGCAGCTCCAAGAGTGATAGAAGATAATAATTGTATATTTGTAGTACTAAGGGGCTACTGGCAAGGGAGGAGGACAACACTGGCATGTATTTATATTCTACCTAAAACTGCTATAACTCAGTTTAAGAAAATTCTGGGAGAAATAATCAGCTTTCAGCAAGAAATATTACTTATAGGTGGGTACTGGAATTTGATTTGCAGCAGTGGGATGTGCCTTAGGGCCTAGAAGGAAAAATATAACAAAGGAAGGTAGCTTTTGAAGAAATTTATAAAAATATTTGGCATGGAAGATGTGAATTTAGTACTAGGAGTTCAGAGTGAATTTACATATTATTCCCAAAGATACAAAACCTGGGCTAGACTAGACAAAACTTGCATTTCACAGGAACGTGTATTTACTTGAAAGTCTCGATATGCACCCAATAACTATTTCAGATCATATGCCAATAATAACTAAAACAAAAATAAATAAAAATAAATAATGAAATAAGTGCGAGACACTGGTGCTTTCTTACCTATCTGGTGAAAACAGAAGAATTTCAGGAATGGGTAGTGGAAATTATTCAGCAGCTATTAGAAAAGATAGAAATGTATTCTGAAAATATAGCTAGGGAGTGGGATAAAATTTAATTGGAGTTTAAAAATAGGGTGGAAATAAAAGAGAGAGAGAGATGGTTAAGAAATAACAGGAATTATTTAGAGGGACTGACAAATGTTAAAATATTGCAGAATAGGGGGAATCTCACAGAACAAGAAGAGGTGGAACTGCAGAATGCTAAACAGAAAATAAGGAATTACCTTGATGATATGCATGAGTTTATAAAGACTGCCGTTAAGCATTTTTTTTTTTTTTTTTTGATAATAACTACAGTACAAAAACTTTTATCACAACAACTCAGGCAACAGAAAGTAGAAAGGGCTGTCGCCAAGCTTAGGGAGCCTATAACAAGGAAGAGAACAAGAGAGCCTGTAAAGGTATTGAAATATTTCAGAAATTCTATGAAAGTCTATATAAAGCAGAGAAATAAGGGAATCAAGAAAAGGCACAAATGGAAATGTTTATGGCAGAATTAAAAATGCCAAGGTTAGAGGTAGTTAAGGCTCAATTACTAACAGTTAAGATAGGAGGAGATAAGATAAAAATAATAGTGATGTAGAACCAATCCACAGGAAAATCTCCAAGAATAGATGGTATTCCTGTGAAAGTTTGGAAGCTAGGAGGGAAAACCTGATAAAGATCTGGAAGGTTTTGTTTAACAGTATTCTAACAGGAGGAGAAGCACCAACGGCCTAGAAAAAAACATTGGTGGCTGTAATACCTAAAGAGGGTAAAGAACCACCAGATCCAGCATCATATAGGCTCATTTCAATCCTAAACCATTATTATGAAGTGTTTACGTCTATACTGGCTAAAAGAATGGCAAAGGTGATGCCACAATAGATATACATGCATCAGTGTGGTTTTGTGGAGGGAGGTAAAATATTTGACAGCATTAACAAAACACTGATGACCCAGACAGAAGTAAATGTAAGAAAATACCACTGTTGTAGGTGGATGTTGAAGCAGAGAAAGCATTTTACAGAATAAGATTGGACTTTATGAGCAGGGCAATGGAAACATTTGCATTCCCTGATAAAATAAGGTTGATTAGGAGGATATATGAGGGATAGGAGTCAAACATTAGAGTGGTGAGTTCCTCTCTGATAATTTCTGCTTGAGCAGAGGAACAGGGTGTCCTCTTTCCTCCCCTTTATTTGCATTATATTTAGAACGAATGGCAAAGAAAATAAGGGACTTAGAAATTGAAGGATATAATTGGGATGGTAGTCAAGAAAAGCTAGCTGTATTTGCAGATATTATTTTACACCTGATAAAACCAGAAAAGGGCATTTCAGTGTTGTGGAACATTTTGAGACCGTTTCAAATCATTTTGGGATACAAAATGAATGACGCTAAAACAAAGGCAATAGCTATAAATTATGTACCCACACACAATTTGGTTCAGCAATATCCACATTTATGGGGGACATAATAAAATGAAGTACTTAAGAGTATGGATTAAAAACGATTCCGCGGTGGTGGCTAAAGATATGTGGGAAGAGACTAAACAAAAGATAATACAAAAACTGAGAAACTGGAAACTCTTGTTATGTGGATATGTTGAGTAAGGTACAAGCAGTTAAAATGTTTTTAGTCCCTTTAGTCTTCTACACAGGTCAGGCATATTTTTTTTATCAACCAGAGGAGAAGCTGTGGATATCAATTAATTAAACAGTTGAACGATTTTATCTGGGAGGGGAAGATGGCAAGAGTAAAGTATGATAAGCTGATTCTTCCAATAGAACAATGTGGATTGGAATGCCTGGTTTGAAGGGGTATTTCAGAGCTACATAGTTAAAGCTCCTAAATACAGCACAAACATAAACTTATAATTCAAAGTGGAAAGGGATGACTATGATGAAACAGGGGAAGCTCTAGAAACAAAGAGAGACTGGGATTCTGAATGCAGATCTTTAAGAATAAGAATAATCATACAGAATATTATGTTCATAAATTAGCAGAAGTATTCTAAAAACTAAGACAACACAGGAATGGAGAACTGAGATTCTGCAGATAGGAATGATGGCAATTAGGGATACAGACAATAGGCAAGAGGGGGCTGGAATATTTTGGAGAAAACTGGCAAAGGAACCAAGGTATTTGGAGCAAATAACTAAAGAGGGAAAAGTAATAGAATGGAAAGATTACAAGAATGTATTTGGATTGCAGGTTAAAGATTGCCTTCCCTATCAAGGAGTGATATCAGAGTATAGGCAAAGAGAAAGAAATGGGGGTCCTAAATGAAAGACTAGCACTGGTAGAGTTATTAGTAGAATCAAGAACAGAAGTGTCTATTAAAAAAGGAATAATTAGTAGAGCATATAAAATATTGCATGATAGCTATAAGAATCAGTCACAAGTGGTTAGAAAGGATTGGAAGATATACTGGATAAGCAGTTCACAAAGAAACAATGGGGGTATATACAGGTCTCCAAAATATGCAACAAAACATTGAAGATTTAAAATTTTTGTCTGGAAATACTTACATGGGTATTTTATAAA
Organism: Protopterus annectens; assembly: GCF_019279795.1. NCBI lineage: Eukaryota > Metazoa > Chordata > Ceratodontiformes > Protopteridae > Protopterus > Protopterus annectens. Next base: position 574,487,821 of record NC_056726.1, read on the forward strand.
TCAACTACCAATCATTAAAAGACAGCAAATGTTGGTGGTGTGATAATATATTTTCCTGGAGTGTAATGAGTTGGCAGACTTAAACATTCCCTGCAGATGACCTCTAGAGAGATTTCTGGTGAGAGCAAATTGTATCAAGGGAATGAATGATTTTTTCTGATGCTATGATCAATTGCATAAACATAAAAATAGTAAGCTGAGTGTAATTATAGTGGCTGGGCTAGAAAAAATGGGAACTGTGGGAACAATACATGCAGGGTAGGAATGAGGTTTAAAAGAAAGCAGGATTTGAATGAGCTAGGTAATGTTTGACTGACAATGATTGTGTAGATTATAAGTGATGTATAATGATTGCAACTAAAATTATGTCAATATGGTCTGTGATGATATAATGCTTTTTAAGACATGTTTTTAAGATTTAATTTAATTTAAGATTGTCAATATGGTTTGTTTTCATTTTTATAAATGTATGGTTCACATGTCATAAGTAACACGAAACATCTTTTTTTTTTTATAAATAAAATAATAATAAATAAACTAACATTTGTTAACCAGGAAAGTCCGACTTGGAACAGAGCCGATTTTCAGCAGAGGCCTGGGGAAAAACACTCCAGATGCATGTCTTTGAACGTAGGAGGAAACCAGAGCACATGGAGGTAACCCACAGCAACACAGGGAGGACATGCAGACTCCGCACAGAAGGCACTCCAGCCAAAAATGAAACCAGAGAACATCTTGCTGTGAGGCGACAACGCTACTGCTGCACCACTGCACTGTCCAATGTCACTTTACTATGCTTCCTCATTACACAGCACACCAAATGACACATCAGTTGAAAATTCCATAGGTTTATAAATTTGAATGTCAAGCTTACAAATTTCTGGATTTTAAGAAGCTTGACTGCTGTAACCTCATGTTGATATTTTCTACTTCCATATACATATCACAATTATGTTTGAAATAATGACTGATTTCTTCAGATTGCAATCCTGGAATGTGTTGCACTGTATATCTAACACAATTCTTCAACTTAGAATTAGTTTGACTACTGAAGTGTACTAGGTTCCCCAAAATTATCTGGTGTTAGCTCCCTCAGATGTACATTACAGGAGCAGATTTTCAAAACAGAACCAGGTTACATATTACCCAACAGAGACCATTTCATGGCAACCTATAAGAAACAAAATGTAACAGTCCCTGAAACCTTTCTAAATAGTTCCAGTTTTATAAATCCTACTATTTTTCTAGGAGGAGTGATTATACCATTCCCAGCTCTTTTGATATACTTGCTCAGAGGCTACAAAGTGCAGCATAGTATTCGATACTGGTTCTAGATCACGGAGGGGTAACCGCGGTGGTGCAGCAGTTAACGGTGTCACCTCACAACAAGAGGTTATCCAGTTCAATTCTCGGCAGGGGTGCCTTCTGTGCGGGTCTGCATGCCCTCCCTGCAGTCACGTGGGTTTCCTCTGGGTGCTCCGGTTTCCTCCCACATTCCAAAGACATGCAGTAGGTGGTTTGGACACTACAAATTGGCTGTAGGTGAGAGTATATGTGCAAGTGAGTGGTATGAATGAACTTCCGCAGCAGAGCTAGCCACCCGGCGGTGAAAACCTTGGCTTGAGAGGATTGTCACTACTGAAGTGACACCCTGACCCCCATATTCAAAATGGGAAAAGGGGTTGAGGATGGCTGGATCTGATCAATGAGGCAAAAAATTTTATTATGATCTATTTGGAATGAATAAACTATAAGTGTGTGCATGTCTACCAAAGTCAGAAAATATATTCTCTAGTCCACCTAAGCTTAAATGACATAGTTAAACTGTTATCCATTTTCCTTAGAGCTACTATTTTCAGTAGATCTTTAAAGATGGGGTTATTGGTTATGATTACACAATGTATGTCCTTTTTGACAAGTATTTTGTTGCTACATTCGCTGACATTAATGGTGGGATCATTTTGTGGTAGCAAATCTGTACTTTCTTTTTGTAGAGAATATTGGGAAATACTGACATTTTATCACAGTATTACTGAAACAAGCAAGTTTCTCACTTTGCATTTATCAGCATACTTGGTCATATTTGAGAAAAGCAGTCTGAACTAAGTGGCAAAGTATAGAGCTGTGTAGAATACCACTGGTAAACCCTGTTGGGACAGAAAGGTAAATGACAACAGTGAATTATTGTAGTCTGCTGCTTAAGAAGTCTTGCCCACTGAATTACATACAGACTTACATTCAAAGCTTCAATTTGTCAATTATTCCCCATCTGGAATAGTATCAAAAGCCCCAGAAAGGTCAAGATAAACTCTGTACTGTACATTTTTCATCCCTTCATCAAGTGCTGCTATTACCACTTCAAAAAAATATTCTAGGATTCAAAGTTTATATCTGCTATGATCCCCAACCCACCCTTTCTGAATTGGCATCACTATAACCTGTTACCAAAGCTCATGGATATATTCACATGCTAACCGCATGGATGTATCCACTTGCTAACATTTTGCTTATCATGACCGATTCTTAAAAAGATTTTCCAGAATTATGTACAGGGAACTACCAGGTATGTTGCTTGGGCCCAAGGAACTAATTTTTAATTTTGTCTGTGACAACAGACATCATGTCTGTATTTATTATACAAAGAACATCTTCCCTGTCTCTACAGTTATGTGTCATACTTCTTTGCTTATTAAAAATTTTGCATACGGTTTTTACATTTTTTTTCTGTAAGCACATATGCCATATCCTCAGGTGTTTACCTGATAATGTTGCATTCATAGTTTTTCCTTTTTTCCTCATATAATAAAGAACACATTTCTGCTGTTGTCAACATATCAGACCAAGCTGAGTTTATTGTTACAGTTTTTGAAAGTGAAGTTCTATCTTTTTTTCATTCTATATATATCTTACTAATGCTTCAATTCCTCCAAAGAGCCTTTTATTTAATTTATTTGCATGTTTGTGCCATACCAGTATGTGCCAAAGAACACAAAAGTTAATATCTTTGAACTCACTAAAAATCTCCTCATCAGACTTCAGTATGGTCACTGTGGTCATTTAATGAATCATAGTTTCTACTGTAAAGTCTAGATCAAACAACTTATTTAGGAAGGCTACTGTGTGTCTCCGAGTTTGACTCTACTCAAAGATAATCGCATCACAATCTCTGTTAACTAAAAAAGGTGCAGCCAAGAGAGGAGAGCAGAAAGACATTAGATTTCTTGATATTTATTCCAAACTGTTTTGATTCACATAGTCTAATAAATCTGGGCCATATTTATTTACTGATTAGCAACTTACCCAGTCATTATTTGAGTATTTAAAATATCTCAAAACTATTACATTTTCATTGATTTTTACATCTTGAAGTTTGGTTGGGTGAACCTTATGTGCTGACAGGGACACAGATTTTGTGTGGTAAATTCCTGTTATAATATATTAAACATTGCCGATATCTGTATGCAAATTTCTAGTCCTAAGTTGCTTTCTTGACTTCTAAGCATTTAGGTGGTCTTTCTTAAAGACTGAGACACGAACACCTATCCCATATGATCGGTAACAGTGAAAGAAGGTATACCCTGGAATTTGTTATATTAAATCATGCTTCTGATTCACACATCAGCATCCTCCAAGCACATAATAGTTTCTGTCAACAATTTTACTGTCGAGACTTCTAACATTTAGCAAAACCACCCTCACTGCTAATGTTTTTTTAATAGTATATATCTTTCATGTTTTTAACTTGAAAGTTGAGGAACATAAAAAAAATCAAAATCCGGATGGAAAACGTCCTTTTCACTACTGGTATTCTCCAAGGATGGAGGTGAAGCCCATCAGATGCAAACTCCTCCATTAGTTTGTAAATCACACTGACTATATGCCAGTGCTTTATTGTAATATTTAGGTGTGCCATCCAAGGTGGTAGTAGGAGCTCTCTAAGTAGATGTGTTTTTCCCATGCTGCTAGTATGTTCAATAATGCCACTATATCCTGTTGAATGTACAAGAGGGATGTTTCAGACATTCACTCCAAAATGAACAACCATGTCATAATTAGCCTTAATCCTTCTTGATCTAATTAAGATGTCCCTGATTTTGGTCCCATTAGCCATGACACTATTGCAAAATTCTTCCAAAGTCTAATGAGGTGCACATCTGTTTCAAGCACAATACTGTTACCAATTACCAAGATATTTTTGGGGAGATTGCCAGGCCACAGTGCAAGTCCTATGCATTTTCAAGCCCAAACAGTCAGAGTTAACCCAGTATTTTGCTGTTATGGTCTCCCCCACTGCCACAACAAGGTAAACCTGAATACAATTTACTGCGGACAGTAGGAAATCTCTATAGCATACTGTGGGGGTGAAGTTCTGGTTTTACTGAGCTTATAACTTCCTGAGATACAGCTGATGCTTTTTCAGTGTAGTTAGTCATAACTTATTTATCTGTTAGTAATAGGTGTGTGTGCTCAAAGGGTGGGGCTACAGCTGAATGTTTAGCCTCAATACTATACAGATATACTTAACACTTCTCAGAGATATCTAAGACAATGCCAAATAGTGCATTTTTCTGTGACTATGGAATGATTCTTACACTGGCAGAGGTAAAAGTTATACAAGTCATTGAAAGTTGTATTATAACATGCTTCCATACTTAAAAGATCCTTTACATAGAAAAATAAAATTTAGTAAAATTTGTACTGTTAATCAGCACTTACTTGTAAAATTTGTACTGTTAATCAGCACTTACTTGTACTATTTTTAAAGATCCACTACAGTGGTAAACTTTGTAACTGGGTTTCTTTTTGATTAAAAATGGTGAGTTTATTTTATCTGTTTACAGCTACCCAGCCAGACAGTACAAAATGCTAGTGCTAACATACTTTTTAAAAGTAAACTGGCAGAGGTAGTTAAAGCTGTGAGCATCACAGTGTACATTAGTGGATGTATCGATATGGAAAAGAGGATAGCTGAAGTTTAATTACTTTAATGAAAAGGCCTGCACTAGTTTAAGCAAACGAGGAGAGAAAAATATGCATATGAAGTCAAATTCACACAAGAGAAGGAAAACTTAAAAAGCTACTGGACTTAATAAAATTAAAATGTACTGGTTGAAGAAAAAAAATCTGAAATATTTACACAAGTTCTTTCTAGTAGTTCTCGTGATAAAACCTTGATCTGTTTTCCTTACTTTAAATATGCTACGGCTTAGCTCCCTTTTGCTTCACACCTGGAAACATAAGGTTTGCTTTCTGGTCCTAATACAGAACTCCAAGTAAAAATTAAAAAAAATTCAAATACAACTCTGCAAGAAAGCAATAGAAAATGAGAAAAAATTATACATATTTAAAAATTGGTACTTTCCCTGCACTTTTTTTCTAGCAGCTCTCATAATAAATCCTTGCCATGTTTTCTTAAGGTTAGCTATTATTTCTCATCTCCTCCTATAATTCAAAAAATGTTAAACCCTTTGGCTTCACAGAAAGAAACACAGGGTGTGCCGTCTGTCCCTAATCCAGGAAAATATATCTAAAGTGAAAAATATTGCAATAAAATAAGAGAAAAAAAACAGTGAGACAAGTATTCATAATTCCCATATCAGAAATTCTCAAAGAATATTTTTCAAGCAATAGTAATAAAAGTTAACCTAAATTCATTACTTTAAATAAAAATGTTATGTCGCAATCCCACAATTCAAATAAATTACTGCATTTGAATTTTCAGTGTGCTTTCACAACTCTAAGAAAGCTATTTAAGTATAAAAACACTGCAATAAAAAAGAAAAACAAGAAAGCTATGTTAACCTGCAAGTAGGTAAGAAATACTCACTAGTCTTTTCTGGCAACTATCACAATTTCTCTTACTTACATCTGTTTTGCTTCCCTGTCCCATCAGCTGCCCATTTGCTCTCCTATAGTTCCCGTTATCCCTTCTGATATTACATGACAGAACAGGGGACAGAGACAGACTGTCACAAATGATGTAACCCTCCAAGCTGAGACCATCAAAGCAGAATGATGAGCATGGGGTGCAGCCAGCCACTGGCAGCTCTTTTTACATAAGCCCTACCATTTCTGCCAGCATGCTTACAACTAAACAGCAGGCTAAGCAAGTCATGAGGTGTGAGGTGTGGTCTGTTAGGAAATGCCCACAGAAGGACAGCACTGTATATTCTACCCACCCACAAGTCCCAGACCCACAATGTTTCCAAGTCATGCTCTCAACTACAACTTAAAAGACATTGGCCCAATATGCTTCTTCCTCCCAAGATAGGGCATGCTAATCCTCCCTGCAAGGGAGAAGCTAAACTGCTAACCAAACTTAGGTTACCTGGGCCAAAGTCAGGAGTTCAATTTTCTATGCACCAGAGACGTTTGCTTGCTTGATTTTACTTCAGGTATCACAGAATAGTCGTAGTACTGTTATACAGAACAATGTTTGATTTGTTTTTATTATTTTATTTGATTACATTTAAATTCGATTGAACTGGGTTCAAACTGGTTTCTTAACTGACTGCACTGATTTTATATAAATCTCTACTGTTATTCTTGTTTTCTGCAATTCTTTGAAGGGATTTGTCAACGAGAAGCTAAATATAGAATAAAAGTTGGTAGTGCTCCGACACAGTCAGGATTGATTTATTTATTACAGAACTGTGTATGTCAAACACTCAGGACCATGGTGCTGTTCTGTACATTGCTTCCACATTAAGAAAGTGTACCAAATTATATTTGGCTGTAAAATAAAGTGATTTCTTTCTTTTTTTTTTTACACAAGAAACGTAATTCATTAAAATGACACAGGTAATCATATATTTGCGAATGTTACACATACCTTATAATTTATCCAGTCATTGTCAGTCAAAAATTACAAAGCTCATTCGTGTCCTCCCTTAAACTTCATTCCTCGTCATTGGGAAGTCTGCTTTATGGATATGGATAATAAGATACAAGCACTTAACATGTTTTAGTCCCTTCAGTTTTATACACAGGTCAGGCATATTTTTATCAACCAAAGGAGACGTTGTGGACAACAATTAGTAAAGAACTGAAGAACTGAAGGATTTTATCTGGGAAGGGAGGACAAGCGTCAAGTGGGATAAACTGAATCTTCCAATAGAGCAAGGCAGTTTGGGATTACCCAATTTGAAAGGGTATTTCAGAGAAACACAGTTAAGGCTTCTATACATGGAACAAACAGAAACCTATAATTCAGAAACAGGGAGAAAGCTCAAGAAACAAGGAGAGTCTGGGATTTTGGATGTAGATCCTTAAGAAGAATAACAATACAGAATATTATATTCATAAAGTAGCAGAAAGTATTGTAAGAACTAAGCCAACACAGGAATGAAGAAAGGAGATTCTGCCATTAGGGATGATGGCAATTAGGGATACAGACAATAAGCAAGAGGGGACTGGAATTTATTTGAGAAGACTGGCAAAGGGACCAAGGTAATGGGAGTAAATAATTAGAGAAGGAAAGGTTTTAGAATGGGAAGAAGCCACTAATTTATTTGGACTGCACACTAGAGACTGCCTTCCCTATCAAGGATTGATATCAGCGTATACGCAAAGAGAAAGAAATAGTGGGATCCTAAGCGTAGAATGTAGAACAGGAGCTGCTGTTAAAAAAGGAATAATTACAGCATATAAAATATTGCATAACTATAAGAATCAATCAGAAGAGGTTAGAAAGGACAGGGAAGAGAGATTGGATTGGTACCCGTCTGTTACAAACCATTCCTGACACTCTTCTCCACCCTGCCTGCTCTTTCTTCTTCACCTCTCTTACACACTCACCATTACTCTGAACTGCTGATCCCAAGTATTTAAACTCATCCACCTTTACCAACTATTCCCTGAATCCTCACCATTCCTCTGTCATCCTTCTCATTCACACACACATTCTGTCGTAGGCCAGGTGACCTTCATTCTTCTCCTCTCTAGAGCATATGTTCACATCTTCAGGATCTCCTCAACCTGTTCTCTACTCTCAGTGCAAATCACAATGGGCAGGATTCACGAAGCCTCCGTGTAAGAGTTAGCAAGTCTTACACAGAGGCTGCAGTTAAACAGGGTGATGTCAGCATGCCATGCATATTCATGAGGGCATGCTGAATCACACCCTAGGCTAACACGGTCCGTGTAGCAATGTAGGGGGCGTGTCCGCATGGTGAGTCCTGCAAAGGGACACGCCCCCAGAAGAATCACAGTCCCAAAAGGAAACTCCCACGAGCGAGTCCGCGGAAATGTCAAGAAACACAACAGCACACATGCCCCCACAGACTATTAACCCAACTGAAATGTAAAACGTAAAAATGAACAGTTTAATTTTTTTTTAATTTCAAAAATGTTTGCCCGTAATTGCGCTTGTTTGCGCGGGTGTGCCCTTTGCTCAGCCACAGTTAGCAGTCATTGAAAAAGCATATAAGATCTAAATACGCGAAATAAGCCAAGTAGCAATAGCGTAGCGGTAGAGACGTCGGCCAAAGAGGAGGTAGTCACGGTTCGAGCCCCAACAACATCATTTTTTATTTTTAGTGAAATAAGCATGAAACAATCCCCTGACATATATGTATATATATATACAATTATAATTTAAGTAAAATGCAATGAAATGGGCCATGTTTTTATGAAGAAATCTGACACAATAAAAAAATAAAATAGTTTATAAGTGCCCATAGCTGAGCAGCACTCTAGCAAGCTGAGTATGTTTGCCCATAGGTGACCAGTGGTTTAACAGGTGTAATATGAGTGCCCGGAGTTGAGCAGTGCTTTAACACGCTGAAACTGTGTGCCCGTAGTTGCGCAACATTTATCACAGCGTAATATGCATGCTCATAGCCAAATAACACGTTAACCAGCGTAACCCGTTTGCGCGGAGCTGCGCAGCGCGCCAACCGGCTTACCGGCGGGCAACGTTGAGCAACCTGTATGAAAGCCGCCTTTAAACAGACACACCTCCTAGCCTGTCTAGACAGTAGTAAAATAAAATAAAAAAGCAATGCCCAGGCTTGAACCCAGGATACTGTGCATCATAGTCAAAGTACTGAACCACTAAGCCATGACAGCTGTACTGAAAAATGCAGTATTAGCATATATATAGGAATGAATGGAAATAGAAGCATGACAAAGCAGGTTTTGTGAAGCTGATACAATTCCAAAATGGACAATCACAAATAAGTGCGGGAAAAACGGCATATATAAGCCCCATAGGTGGGAATACACAGCATAACTGATTGTGGAACCTATTTGCAGTCAGGATGGCAGGTGTAGGAGAGGGTAGTCGCTTTCGAGCACAGAGGTGGGGTGTTGAGGAGTCCAAATACATGGTTTGGCTCCTAGTCCACGATCATGAGGCTCAACTCATGCAGGGCCAGGTTCTGTGGGGTGCATATAAAGCAGAGGCGTGGAACCGATTGGCACATGATCTCACCAGTGCCACAGGCATACCAAGGACTGGTGAACAGGTCCGTCACCAGCATGCGGACCTGAAGAGATGGAAGCAGGACCAACTGAACCGTTGGATCCAGGAGGCCCAGCAAATGCCCAACGCCCTACTACTGAGTAAGTATTTATGTAATTATGTATGTAAAGAATTATCCTAGCTGATATTATGGAGATGTATGTTCCAATATTACTTCATTTATATTACAGCTGCAGGTGTGCATTCTGCAAATCGGCGAGCCTATGATGATAGGCTGGAGCGGTTGCGCCACCAGGCAGGTTAGTAATTATATTTCTGTAATTGTTATACAATATAAGTGAGACAGCTTGTAAAAGAGTTCACTGTAGTTACAAATTAAAAAAGTTCAAATAACACTAGAAGAAAGATTCTGCTAGTACTGTATGATTAGATAAGTGATGCAGCCTGTAATCCAGAAATAAAAATGAAACAAGTCTGAAATAGTGATTAACCACCTGAAGTGTAATATCAGATAACCTGCTGCAGCCTGAAAATCTGTGGTAAACAAGCTAAAGACAATAGGCATGTGTCAAATACATCCCCTTAGAAAATCTGCCATATGAAACAAGCGAGTCTGTTGGAAAGGATTGCTGTAATCAAGTATGACATGTTAATAACGCCTAGAATAAAGTACCATCTTGAATTGTAAAAATAAAACAAGTGAGAGTGTGAGAAAGAGGTATGAATCGATCAAGAAGGCTCTTATAACTTCTGAATAAAGTATACTGCAGTCAGTACATAATGAAATGAATGAGACAGCCACAACCAAAAAGTGAAATGTTTGAAATAAAGTACTGAAGCTGGAATGTGTCTGTCCCACAATTTGGAAATGTTGCTGTACCCTTGCAATATGGAGATAGTATGGTTGTATGAAATAATGAACATCCACAGTTGTCTAGAGCCATATAAATGAAATGTAGCAGGATGCTGTACCTAAACATAGCCAGATATGAATGTGGCATGAATAAAAATTCAATGTATATTAATGTAGCAGTAACAGTCCCATCACCAACATTCCTAAGGTTACATATAGGAAACTGTACTAAGACCTGTAGGGTATATATATATATATATATATATATATATATATATATCTGCAGCTACTAGAGATGTACAGCATATGTATAGGTAGTTGAAGTTGTTAATGAAATATTTCTTCACCCTACCCTATATTCACAAATAATGCCATTCCACAACAAACTGGGTATGTGTATCCACAATTAATTCCTATGGACATTTGTCCTGTTGGTTCAAACATATTTGCACGTACATTGCTGCATGTGCCCTGTTCACATATCCAAACCTGATGGCCTTTTGCCATCAATCAACCCCGAATGCTGTTGGATTGTGTACTGTTGTTCAAAATATGCATGTGTTATGCTTGCTGTTCAATGTTTGGAATTCATGGGTGTTTGGTTAATGGGAATACTGATGCATGCTGTTACAACTAATTTTGAATGGTATTGTTTGTTACTAACCCAAAATGTCACAAAATATTTCTAAACATAGGACAACAGGGAAGGCGGGTTCCAGTGGACCCACCTCTCCCAACTCAGCTGGCGAGTGCACCTGGCACTAGTGCCCAGGCTGGAATCTCCTCCGGTGGCCCTGTGCCACCTTTGGGTGGAAGCGCTGCAGCGGATGAGGCTCGCCCCCCCTTTGCAAGCGTAGCCGGAGGAGACCGTCCACTCACCCTCCAAAGTGTCCAGTCTGTGGTGCGTAGCGAGATCAGGCATTCTTGTGCTTGAACCCCTACGCCAACTTGAAGCTCGGGTGGCACAACTCACGGGTGTCCCTGCTGCCCATCCTACACAGCCCCCAGCACAGCCCCGTCCTGGGCTGTGAAGGCACAGTGGCAACTGCCCATGGATGGGGATCTCAGTTCCACTGTTGCCATCTGTGGGCTCATGGGCTCGCGATATCCCAACATCCATCCCCGTCAATTGTGTTTCCCCCCCACGTGTCATACTCTGCCCCTGTATGCGTCTTGTTTGTCTTGTCTGTTAACCTCCCCTACCTACCTCCCCAAATATACCTACTTCCTGTACCTCACATTCCACTCTCACCTGAAAAAAAAATAAAAAAAAGGGCACTCTGTTCCCGCAAAAAAATTACGCCCCATACATAGCTGCCCATTTTGCAGACATGTCTGCTGGACATGTGAAGTGGTAATTACAATTGGCTGTACAACATATTTTGTTGTCCTCACCCCTCTCTCAGGGGTGGAAGGTTTCAAATTTCACACCAAATTACAGACATATGCACAGCTGTTGCTGATAAAGAAATGGGCAGCTATGGGCCTTTCCTACATCCTTCCTGCAAATCCCGAGCTTGTTTTCACCACTTTCCTATCTCCCCATTTTCTTTTCTTTCAAAGAAATTAGCGCGGGTGTGCGTGAGAGTAAGCACTTTTAAGCAGGTGTGCACTTGTGTGCGCTTAGCTAAGCGACAGTGCGCATGCATGAGCTCCGCGGAAACCAGCGCTAACCCGCTTACAACTGCTTAAAAGTGTCTTAGTCACTCTGAATGACAAGGCCTGTAGTCTGCTCAGCAGCAAAATAAAATTCCTCTGTCAGTTTCGAACCCAGGACCTTGAAAACAGTAGTCTGCATGACTTACCACTAAGCCATGACTGATATACAAGAACTTTGTGCTGAAAGCAATATATCATGAAATAGTAGGACTGAATGTAAAGGGAATATAGGAAGGCTATTACACAAAGCTTTTCTTGTATCTTTACTGGCAATTCTTGTAGATTTGTATAACATTAGTGTGAGAAGAGAAACAGCCATGCTAGTCGGTAGCTAGTAGGTAATAATGTGACAGTAGCATCTTGCAAACCACACACACTTATCAGAGCAGGATAAACACTGCCATATTTGAACAGGTAAGAGGCCAGACCTTGCAACTGTGACTGATTTACAGGGATGTCCCTGATTTGAAAACAAATGTTAACTGTGCCCCACTGACTCCCTGTGAAATGTACTAACAGTAGGCAGAAAGGTGTTTTATAACACGTAATGGTAACTGTCAACTACTGAAAGTATGCACTACTTGAATGTCAGAAATGGTGTATTAATACATATGCTCAAAATACCCCACAGTCACAACTGGAGAATATCTGAAATATATCACGGGTGTATCCCACTGATATGAACCATTCCCTGAGGCTGATAAAAGATACACCTGAGAGTATCTGAGGCCTGCAAGTGTCACAAACTCACAGGCATATCATTCTGTCTGCTGTCACACACTCTGTGAATAGCTGTAGAATAGCTTCCACAAGCACACCCACATGTAGGAGTACAACCCACAAATATCAAAGGAGGTATCCAACTAATAACAGAAGGTCAGTATAGCAGTTTAAAAGCACTGCATGTGCCTGCTATCCATAACTGTTAGTACAAAGTACAAGGCGCCACTACTGCTCAGCAGCAAAATAAAATACCCTTGTAGGTGTCAAGCCCCACACCTTGGCCAGACCAGACTGCATGCAGTACCACCAAACCACAACAAACATATAAGGAATTGCTGCTGAAAGAAATATAGCAAGCATTACAAGGAGTGAATGTGAATGGAAAATAGGAAAGCCATACCAGGCATTCCAGGAGTGAATGTAAAGGCCAAATAGTGAAGCCATAGCAACAAATTGCAAGAGCCACTGCTGTAAACCAGTTACTCCACAAGTCCCACAGGAAAGCACATACTCCCATTTAAACAGTATTAGTATTATTAGGTGTCAGTTAACATACACACTGAGAAGAATAAACTGGAGGAAGCAATAGTCAGGTGTCAGTACAACATGCATGTCAGTGCCTACAACACAGCCTGAAATATGACAGACATACCAACCTTTACACTCACACAACAGTGTCCACAAGCATACCAGCATGGTCCCCACCTTGAAAATCTGAAAGGGCTACGCCTAACTAACCTAACATTTTATAGCACTGTCCTGAAACCACAGTGAGAACTGCAATTACCACACAGCAGGCTGCATGCAATTAGCAAATGCTGGCTAACAATTGGTGCAGAGGCCATCACATGCACATGTGCATATACCTACAAAAGCAGCCTGTACTCCCAGTCCACACATGCAATACTTTCATTGCAACATCCGGACGGAGAGACAGAGAGAGAGAGAGAGAGAGAGAGAGAAAAAAACAAAAAACCGAAAGAGACACAGACAGCCGAAAATAAAACAATACAGAACAGCAAGCTAACCAGCAGCAAGCCATCACAAACAGCAGTGTCAAACAAAGGTAATGTAAACTAATAATGTAATAGTCTACATACTGTGAACCCTCCATATGTGTTAGCAGTCTGTATGTATATATATATATATATATATATATATATATATATATATATATATATATAGATGTGCACAGGGCAGGGGACATACATATGCATGTAAAGGATGCTATGTGCACATATCAATGTAGGTTGTACAGTAATGGATGTTTAGCAGTATGTTTGTGTATGTATTCGTATGTGTAAATAAAAAGGTATATATATATATATATATATATATATATATATATATATATATATATATATTATATGTGGTATATTTATATATGTATCTATATATAATATGCATATATGTATACATAGATAGGGATGTAGAAATAGATAGACCCAGAATGATACCACAGTACAAGGACAAAATGATTGACTTCAACAATTGGCTAAGCTTCTGGTGTCATTCTAAGGGGATCCAGTATTTGTCTGCCTGGGACGACATGATCAACAGTCCATGATGCTTTGCCAGAGATGGCCTGCACCTGTCGCCCTTAGGATTCCGGATACTGGCTAAGACTCTTGCCAGCCCTATAGTGCCTTTTTCAGGCAAGGTTCAAATGACAAATTCACCACCGTAAACGGTGACATCTGTGACATCTGTGCAGTGACAGAGACCTGGTTCAATGCTCCAGAGAGCACCCCTGCATTACCAGGCTTCAATTCATACCACACCTCTTGGCCACCTAACCTAGAAAGAAGCACTAAAAACGCAGAGGTGTGTCCATATTCATTAAGGATATCCACACCTCCAGGCTAGTTGCACAGCATAATGCATCTGAGATTATCCAAGTGCAACTAACACTGGGCAAGACCGCAATCCAAATTGCAGTTTGCTACAGACCCCCCACCATGCCCCAGGATTCACACCACTCATTTCTTGATACACTGGAAAGTATTAGGGTACAACCCAACACCCAAATAATGGGCGTTTTTAACTACCCCACCATTAACTGGGAAAACTACTCATGTACCAACTCTTTTGCTCAACGTTTTCTAGAATTCATAAATACCAACGCCTTGGATCAACTTATTCACACCCCCACCAGGGGCAGCAATATCCTAGACTTGGTCATCACCAACATGGGAAACCGGTGTTCCACATCAGAGGTCAATTCCTCGTTGGTCAGATCCGACCACAAGGTAATCAGCCTAGACATCCACATCCCACCCCCAGCCTCAATTAGGGAAACCATCATAACAAACTTCTCAAAAGCCAGCTTCACACTTCTTAAGACAGAAGTGGCAAACTTCATGACACCCATGCAGACGGACAATAGAGGTATGACTGCTGAATCCTACACAAATGCACTGTATAAGCACTTACACGAGTGCATGGATCATGCTATCCCTAATAGAACCAAGATGTTATCCTCCAGACAAAGGATGCCAATCTAGTGGTCCTCTGCCATAAACAAACTCTACAACAGAAGAAAGAAACTGTTGCAAAAATTAGTAAAATCCCATGACTGGAGGAACTCCCTGGTCAATCTCAGATCCCTCATAAAATCCTCCAAAGCTAGTTACAAAAACAAAATTGCCGCTGACTCTAAAGACAACCACAAAGCATTCTATAGCTATGTCAAGAATCTAAATGGGAACACTCAGATCTGCTCTGAGTTACAGCATAATGGCACTAAATATACAGAACCAACTGATATTGCCAACATCCTGGCAGATAGGTTCAGTGCTAACTTTACCCCCCTCTCACCCCCTAGAGGGCCCATCTCTATACTGGAAGAATGCAAAGTTCCTATAATCACAGCTGCACAGGTAAAAAACACACTCTCCAAAGCCAAGAACACAGCATCCATGGGACCTGACAATATCCCAGGCTGCGTTCTACACGAACTACTGAATGAACTGGCACCCTACCCAAGTACCATGTTCAGTCATAGCCTCACCTCAGGCTTTTTACCCACTGAATGGCGCACCGTGACACTTATCCCACTCCACAAAGGGGGAGCCACGATGGACCCCGGTAACTACCGCCCCATTAGCCTGACGAGCCTGGTCTGCAAGGCCATGGAACTCATAAACAAAGACATTGGTAATCTCCAAACTCTGGACCCTACTCAGTTTGGATTTGTAAAAGGCAGATCATGTCTCCTAAACCAGATTGACTTCTTTGAAGCAGTCACCAAAGCCATAGATGATGGTAAAATGGTTCACACAGCTTATGTAGATCTCGCCAAGGCTTTCAACACCATCCCCCACTCTGGAATTATAGATAAGCTCACTAAACTAGGTATAAATCCCTATGTCATAAGATGGGTTGCCAACTGGCTCACGGACAGAACCCACACTGTGAAAGTAGCGTATTCCAAATCCGACATTAAACCAGTGACAAGTGGAGTACCACAGGGTTCAGTCCTGGGTCCTCTCCTGTTTGGTATCTACTTCTCTGAAGTGCTGGCCAACACAGAAGGTCTTTGGCTAACAAAGTTTGCAGATGACTACAAACTAGGAGCCATAATCGCAACTCCCAACGATGTGGGCAAACTACAAAAGGGCCTCACTGAGACAGATACCTGGTGTCAAAGCCATGGCCTGAAGCTCAATGCCAAAAAAAGTGTATTGTCATCCCCTTTGGTAAAAACTCTGTACCCATGAACTACCACATAGCTGGTAGTCAACTTAATGCTGAAAATGTGATAAGAGACCTTGGGACACAGGTGGACAGTAGTCTCTCCTTTGATAATCACATTGCCACAGTGGTCGGGAAATCCTTCTACGTGGCTCATCTCATCACAAAAGGATTCCCATCCAGAAAAAAGAGGTCATCGTTCCCCTCTACTCATCACTTATTAGACCCATTAAAGAGTACAACGCCCCTTTTGGTATGTACCTCACAAGACAACTACAACAACTGGAAAGACCACAGAAATACCTCACAAAGAGGATTACTGGCCTCAAACAGATGCCCTATGCAGACCGTCTCAGAAAACTACAGCTTGACTCCATGGCATATCGCCTACTCAGGGGTGATCTCTGCCTAACATACAAAGCTATGTCAAACCCAGAGCTGTTGGACATGCTCCACTTAAAGAAATCCCAATCCCTCTGAGCTACACGCTCTAGGGACCTTAACCTTGTCACCACAATAAACAGAACATGCTGGAGGGATAGAGTCCTGTCCCAGAGACTTTCCATACTCTGGAACAGACTACCTATCTATGTCAAACAGAGCTCCTCATTAGCACTCTTCAAGAAAGATCTTGATGATTGGATGGGAAATGGGAAATTCACCCCGGGGATCACTTCTGTGGCTCTGCTCGACGGGCATAGGAAAATACTTTTCTTGGGTGGCGAAAGCCAGGGTACATTTATTGGCTAGGCTTGTATGGGCCCCTAGGGCCGATAGCCTAGTACCTACCTATGAACATATATAGATAGATGGATAGAATATGTATATACATATATTATGTAATAGACATATACATATATAGATACATACACATATACAGACAGATATGAATGTCTACAGATATGTATGTATATCTGTCTCTCCCCCTCTCTCTCTCTCTCTCTCTATATATATATATATATATATATATATATATATATATATATATATATATATATATATATATATATATATATATACTGAGAGAGGCACATGTGTGCAGATGTATTCCAACAGGTGCCTGGTGACAAAGGCATGGACTGAACACCAGTGTGGATACAGGAGTACCATACCCCATTCCAAAACACTTATACCACTAACCACCACATATGTGGTTGCCTGCCTACTACTGGATGTGCCAGGAGGGAACATGGGAAACAAGTGTATAATAGCCTCCCCTTTGATATTCACAGTGGCACACCAGTCTTGTAATACCTGTACATGGTACATGTCAGCAGAAATGGTGTTTCAGCTAGTGAAATGTAGGTCACTGTACCCCTCTATACCTCACAATGTCCTACATGGTATGTACCTCCCATGACAACTACAGAAAGGGAGAAGGACACAGTCATACCTAACAAACAGTGATAATGCCCTCAAACACATTACCTATGCAGAGTGACTGACAAAACCACAGATAAGAGTGCCTCTCAAACTACCTACACAGAGGTTACCACTGCTGGAAATACATAGTTAAGTCACACCCATAACAGTTGTCCAACAACCATGGTAACACCTCACAATATCCCCAGCATAAATGACCTATGTCTGTCATCCTTGGCACCGCAGTAAAGAGCACATGGTGGAGGTACAGGTTCCTACCCACAAATAAGCCAAACCCTGGAGTAAACCACCCAGCATTAAGAAGCAAGGCTCCCCATTAGTAGATGTCAGACATACCCCTGTTGAATGTTATGCAGATAGGTAGTATGCCAGATGAGTCACCCTGTGTAACTGTTTGACAGGAGCAAGTACAATCACATTACATGTGTCCCAAGGGGCAGGGTAGCATAACAGTATGCTGCTGTAGGCCCAGGCCGAATAGCATACTACCTGTCTATGACACAATGCACACACACATGTACTCATTGCAATACCAACTATGTGAGGTGGAATGAGTGTGCCACTGACTGTGTGCAAGGTCTGTAATGGTGTGATTGCTCAGCATGACTTTGTGTCTGTCATGGTAGTGTGTGTCCTTGGTGTGAGGCCACAGAAAGATGTGTCAGGTATTGGGATACAAACATACTACATTGCCATATGTTGTGCTGTGGTTCCCTGTATGTGACTGTGGTGTAGGTATGGTTATGGCAACAAAGACTACGGTGCATTACCAGTGACATTTGTACTGTGCATTGCATGGGTTGACAATATTCCTCATACATTACCTTGATACAAACCCCCAGTGTGAGGCTGTGCATTAGACCTCAAACAGTGTGCCGACTGCTGGAGTATACTTGTTTGTTGTATGGAGTGTGCCAGGCACTGTCACAGAGTTGTCGGCTGAGCACTGATATGTGGTCATTTACATGTGTATCCCCCAATAGACAGACAGATGCTATATATGGCAGTTCAGTGATATCACTACAGTAGAGTATTATGTGTGCCATATCACTTGCTCACATATTTTTCTTTTCCTTCCAGGGCAATGGTGCACCAGCGCAACCCCACGTACTCTGCTGCAGAGGAAGAGGAGATACACCACAGCCTGGTGCGGGATTTTGCCACACTCTTTTCCCGCACCAGCCAGAACCAGCAGGAGAGGCTGCACTGTGGCAAGACCTTGTCCATCGGGTAAATGACATAGGCATGCATAACCGGACATATGAGCAGGTATGCCATCACTGCAGTGATTTAATTAGAAATGTCCGTCAGCGTGCATCTGATATCCACAGGCAACAGCTTGCCACAGGTGGTGGGGCGGCTATACACCCCCCTCACCAGACTGGAGGGGCTCCTCCTAAGTGTTGTGGCTCCAGCCCAACAACAACAACAACAACAACATCCGCACACATGTGTAATGATGGAGGCTGGAGCCACCCAACAGGAGGACTTGGAGAGTGCTGGTAACATGCCATATCTATAGTTGACTGTTCTCTACACTGGTAGTTTATGCATGTGTGAGGTGTGTACTGTGTTTGCAGCTGTTATTCTGGTAATTATTGTGCAAGAGTGATATTCTCAATATCGGCAGTAGACCTGTGAAAGCCAACTGTTGTACTACTGAACTGTATCATACTCACAGTATCAATGGCACAGTTGTGCCCACTGACAATAAATGTCTTATTTGTGCAGGTCCCTCTGGTGTAACAGCAAGGCAGCCAATCCATGCTGGTGAGTGTGTAATAACAATCCTTTAATACTAATGATAATAATAGTAATAATACCCTAAAATGGTATTGCTATGTGTGTGATTGCAGGTGTGTTTGTGTCTGTGTGTTTGTATCTCATGTACTGAGGATGTACTGAGGAGTGTGCATGTGTGCATGTGCCCATGTGCGCATGTGTGCATATGCCCATGTGTGCATGTGTGGTGACATTGTGTACACATTGTGAACTGTGTTTCCTGTCTTCCTCTCACAGGTTCTGGTGCTGCTCTGGTGGTGTGCAGCAGGGAACCTGAATCTGCTGCTGGGGATAGTGATAATGATGATACCTGTGTAATGGCACAGGGAGGTGTGCCAGCGTCCGTTGTTGGTCAGCCAATCGACAGTACACAGCTGTCAACCCCATCAATGCGCACAGTCATCCTGCCAATACATCCATTGTCACCAATATCCCTAGGTGATGGGACAGCATACAGTGGGCATTGACCAGGGTAATGTGGTATCAGTGGCACATGCATCCCCTCACAGCAGCCATGGCCAGAGTCCTGACATGGTACCACACAGGCAGGTGTCCAGGGGTTCTCGTGGGAGCATCCGTGGTCGTACTGCCCCTGTCAGACGTGCCCACAGAGGTCTTTCAACCTCAGCTATGTTCCAGGCGGTAATGCAGGCACAGTCAAGTATGGAACGGTACACCAGACAGGGTCTGAGGGAGCTGAGAGCACATTGCACTGCTATGAATGACACTATGCGAGACGTTGCGGCTGCCATCCGTAATTTCACCGAGGTCATTGACAGACGTTGGGGGGCACATTAGATCTGTTCCACAACTACATGTCCATGAGCCAGGGCAACACAGGACGGTTGAGGCGTCGACATGGACGAATGCCAGCAGCAGCTGGCAGTAGTCGCGGACGACAACAAACCCGCGACCGCTCCCATAGTGCCAGTACCAGCCCCAGCAATGCTGGGTCTGTGCTGTCATCAGACCGCCCTAGGAGACCAAGTGCACATGGCGCTGGACAGTCCCAGCAGGGACATGTCTCCAGTCATCAACCACCTGCTTCTGATGACAGTACCCAGTCTGGCTTAGTACCTGATACTGTCCGTAGCACCCCTGCCAGGCACAGGTACCGTGTCCGTGGCCAGAGACAGTGATCTGTATGACCTGGCAGGTACAGTCTGTGGCTGTCCACAAACACCTGTATATGGCAGCCACGAGGTGGAACTGTGTGCATGCATACACACATGCATAATGCTAACACATACACGCACACACTGCATCAACATTGCCCCATCATCTACGGTTGTCCCTCACTAACACACACACACATACATGTCGATTGGTTGTATCAGTGGCAGACTCAGGCATACCAAGTATACACCCTGTGCATATGATGAAACTGTGCCACCTCCTGCAATCTGTAACATCGATGCAGGACCGGTTAACATGGTGCTGATACACAGGGTGACTACATAGATGTGTAGTAATATTATCATGTTGTCAACTGTACAGTGCAATGAGATCATTGTGGGTATATCCCAGCATGCCTGATGCATTAACAGTATGATTGTCATTGTATTGTTTGGTACACCCCTATTAATTACCATAGTGTAATGTCTGCACATCTTAGCAGTCTGGTGGTAAGGCTGTAAACAGAAGGCCACCTACACAGGTAGCACAGGGGATAAGAAAATGGAAGTAATGATACTCAATGGTGGACATGTAA
Source organism: Protopterus annectens (assembly GCF_019279795.1). Taxonomy (NCBI): domain Eukaryota; kingdom Metazoa; phylum Chordata; order Ceratodontiformes; family Protopteridae; genus Protopterus; species Protopterus annectens. The sequence continues at coordinate 574,509,049 of NC_056726.1, forward strand.
ACCGCAAGATGCATGCAGTACAACCTCTACTCTGCATGGAGAATGTTGATATCTGTGCAGTAATAGACAACAGGATCAAGACTCCCAAGAGCACCCTAGCACTACCAGGTTACACCTCATACCATGCTTGACAGCCCCAAAACATACAACTAACTATGACAGGAGGTGAGTCTCATTAAATGTCAGGGATACTGTGGTGGCAGGACAGGTAGCATACAGCCTACTAAGTTGGGAACTGCTGATTGAGGGTTCAGTGTCCGTTATTATAAATGTGTATTAGTTCTGGTTTAAGCACTTGGGCTTCAGGCCAGTTATTTGACATTACGAAGGTTCATGGTCTGCACTCTTGTGGGAGGAGAGGCTGGACTCTGCCCGTCTGAGCTGGGAATTTCTGGCTAAAGGCTTATAGTGCCTGCATATTTGAACTGTTTCTTACTGAAATTGGTACACCTTGTTTGTTGTAGCATAGACTAGATCCATGCCTGCTGAATGTAGCTTTGTTTGTATGCTTGTTATTTCCCTGAAACACTAATTCCACCTGAAACGCAGCTTTACAGTGCCTCTGTGGATCCCTAGTGACATCTGCATTGCTTACTGTACGTATGTCCTTGTTTCACTTGACAGAAAGTTACTGTTTGTCATTTATGCATTTAAGTTACCTGTAACACATTGCATTTGAGTTACCTGGCACTTGCTCACTTAAGCATTTATATATGCCAGCACTAACAAATTAAAAGCCCTAAACCCTCACAAACTCACCTTGAGTACCTTGTTCCCCATTGGCCCTTTTTGTTGTTAATTATAAAGGAATTCCCAATACTATTCTAGCATGTCCAAAGGTCAGTTGTCAATCTCCTCTCCGGTCCAGCTGGTGAATCTGGGAATCTAGAGGCAATGTTACAACTGCCTCATGTACACAGACAACCCTCTCCTCCTCCCAACAAATTCCAACACATGCGAGAGATGCAACCATATAGCCAAACTGCAGGCTAAGCTCTCTCAACTCAGTACTGGAAAAACCTGTCAGGAGGAGAAGGAAACCACAGTCACTACAATTCCAGTCTCACATAGACCTACCACTACAACAATCCAAACAAATAAACACACGAAAACATACTTGGAGTCTCTAAATAAAAGTCTGCCTAAGCAGCAGACACCTCCAAAGCAGACACACAAGCAACCGCTACCCCAGAACAGAACGCGTGCAACACATAGCTCACAAAGCCAGTGTGCTGAACAGTCACAGCACGTAAGGCTAAACAACACACCTGCTACACTTGTGATAGGTGCCTCTATCGTCAGATACACTGACGTCCTGCTCACCAGGCTGAACAAGGAGAAGGTCACGGTGAGATGCCTGTCAGGCACTATGATCTGCCACATAACACAAGCACACAGGTCACTCCAAGGCATGTACAAATATGACTCAGTCAGTGTCCATGCCAGTGTGAATGACCTGAGATGTACCTCCCTGGACTACATGATAAGAGACATAGAGGAGCTCTCTGAGCATGTGGCCCAGACTGGTATGACCCTGACCTTGAGTAGCATCTTACCCTCACCAAGAGTGATGCCACAATATGTAGACAAGATGATCAATTTCAACAATTGGCTTATAAACAGTCATTCAAAGGGGATTCAATGCCTGTCGGCCTGGGATGACATGCTCGACAAGCCACACTGCTTTGCTAGGGACGGCTTGCACCTGTCACCCATGGGCTTTCAGATATTGGCAAAGGCTCTTGATACCCCCATAGTGCCTTTTTTAGGCAAGGCTCAAAAGACAAGACCACCTCCATAGGTATCACAAGGGATAGGAAACTAATAGTAATGCTACTCAACGCCAGCAGTGTAAACCTCAAGATGCATGCACTGAAAACTGTCCTTAGCATGGAGAACATCAATATCTGTGCAGTAACAGAATCCTGGTTCAAGGCCCCCAAAAGCACCCCAGCACTGGCAGGTTATACCTCATACCATGCTTGTCGGCCCCAAAACTTGCACCGAAACAAAACAGGAGGGGGAGTATCAATATTCATCAAAGATACACACACCTCCAGGTTGGTGGCACAGCACGAAGCATCAGAGACTATCCATGTGCAACTAACAGTGGGTAAGACTGCCTTCCAGTTCATAGCCTGGCACACACCACACTCCCAAACCCAGGTAACCCACCTGGCCTACTTAAGAATACATGAATATCTGCAGGTGTCTCCAAACAACAATATATTGGGCAGCTTCATTTACCCACACATAGACTGGAAGCATTACTGTAGCTCCAACACCCTAGGTGTAAGGTTCCTAGAATCCATACACTCAGTTGCTATGGAACAACTTGTTACCACTCCCACAAGAGGGGAAAACATACTGCACCTGTTCATCACCAACATGTGGACTATATGTTCCAGACCAGAAGTGTATCCCTCGCTGGTAAGATGACACCATAGACTACTCTCACTGTATATTCACATACCAAATGCAGCCCCTGCACAGAAAACCACAATCATAAAGTTGTGTAATGCAAATTACATGTATTCACATGAGGCAGGCTTCACACATGGGAACTATTTAAGGTCACAGGTACATATGTCTATGTGGCACACACATACCTCATGTGTGCATTGACATTACTGATATGATCTATGTCATACAAATATTAAGAGCAACACCCCACACACAGACAAACTGTGACACAAAAACACACATGGCATTTGTAAGATTCAAACCCCTACCTAACTATGTTATGACACTTGAGAGAGACGCATTAGCAGAGCACGCTATTCGCATTACTGGGAGGTTTCCCTACTCCTGCTGTACTTATAAGGTGCTGACATCATCAGTGTTTAGAAAGAGGAATGTGAATCATGCAGTGTGTTCTTCTAGTTGCCAAAAGGGACATTTCTTTCACACAGACTTGCACACACACTAACCCCCCTCACCCAAACACACACATGCACACACTGAGCATTTGCAAGATTGAAACCCCCACCTAACTATGTTATGACACTTGAGAGAGACGCATTAGCAGAGAGCGCTATTCGCATTACTGGGAGGTTTCCCTTCTCCTGCTGTACTTATAGGGTGCTGACATCATCAGTGTTTAGAAAGAGGAATGTGCATCATGTAGTGTGTTCTTCTAGTTGCCAAAAGGGACATTGCTTTCACACAGAATTGCACACACACTAACCCCCCTCACCCAAACACACACTGAGCATTTGCAGGATTCAAACCCCTACCTAACTATGTTATGACACTTGAGAGAGACGCATTAGCAGAGCGCGCTATTAGCATTACTGGGAGGTTTCCCTTCTCCTGCTGTACTTATTGGGTGCTGACATCATCAGGGTTTAGAAAGAGGAATGTGCATCATGCAGTGTGTTCTTCTAGTTGCCAAAAGGGACATTTCTTTCACACAGACTTGCACACACACTAACCCCCCTCACCCAAACACACACACACACACACACACACACACAGAGCATTTGCAAGATTCAAACCCCCACCTAACTATGTTATGACACTTGAGAGAGACGCATTAGCAGAGCGCGCCATTCGCATTACTGGGAGGTTTCCCTTCTCCTGCTGTACTTATAGGGTGCTGACATCATCAGTGTTTAGAAAGAGGAATGTGCATCATGTAGTGCGTTCTTCTAGTTGCCAAAAGGGACATTTCTTTCACACAGAATTGCACCCATACTAACACCCCTCACCCAAACACACACACACACACTGAGCATTTGCAGGATTCAAACCCCTACCTAACTATATTATGACACTTGAGAGAGACACATTAGCAGAGCACGCTATTCGAATTACTGGGTATCTGTATTTCTCCTGCAGTATTTATAGGGTGCTGACATCATTATTTATATAGAAGTATGTACATCTATTACTATCTGTCAGTTAGGGGGATAGCATATATATAAATTAACAGCCGCCTACTTCAGGGTCAGATATGCACATCAGCACTGCCAGGTTATGTTTTATACCATGCTTCGTGACCACAGGACCTGTAACACACAACACAACCAGTTCAGACCACCCCTCCCATATCCAGGACACACACTTTGCTTCCCTGGGAACAGTGTAGGATATGAAGGTGTTCACATACACCATTACAGTGGTTAACGTCAGGCACAGGTATATTGTGTGGGGGAACTACTTAGGCCTCAACAACATCACCCTACAGCCACTACAATTTGTGAATCCATGTGCTATGGCAGTACCACTCACCACAGCCACAAGGGGGAATACATATTGGACCTGACCATCTGCAACATGGGGACTGTATGTTCCACACCAGAGGTAGACCACCATTGTTAATATCTGACCATACCCAACTTTCCCTGGACATCCATATCCCATCCCCACCCCCAGGCAAGGAAGTCACTGCAATCAAAGTATTTATCAAAAGCAGACTTTGCACTTGTGAAGACTGGGGTGGAAGACTTCAAAGGACCCATGCTGGGGGATTATACAGGCCACTCTGCATAATCCTTGACAATAGCATTCTATGAGCATCTGGAAGGTTTGCATTGATCATGCTATCCCAAATAAACCTATGACTCTTCCACAACAGGAGACCTGTCTGGTGTACACCAGGCATATATAAGCTGTACAACAGAAGGAGGGAGCCAATACATTACAGAGCAATATCCCACAGAGGGAGGATGCCTCTGAACAGTATTGGCATGACACTTCAATCTCTCAAACTCATTGCGTCAAGGTGTTGACAGTGACATTGTCCAGACACTGCAGAGAAGGCTCCCCTCAGTCTGTAATTGACGCCCAATTACTGTTATAAGTCCTTGCCAACCATCTTCCAGCAAACACTAGCCACATGGATGCGACATTGCAAATTCAACCCCTGGGATCTCCACTGTGTCCCTGTTTGACGGAGGCACAGCACACTAGCTTTAAACGGTGCCTTCTGTGACCTACTTTACAGAGGCACAGTAGCCTACTGTACTGGGGAGGCAGATGCCAAGCACACTCTGGTTAAGCTTATATTCCCTAGGGCAAACAGCCTAGTATTGACCTCTACACCCATATGTTTAATTTTCAGATGTACAATATTTGTTGCTGATAAACTGTTTGCAGGTCTTTATTGCCATAGCTTTCCCTGTTTCTATGAACAACTTGTGTATCTGCGGAAGATGTTTGAATACGAGAGGGATCCACTATTTAACTTATGTCTCTGTAGCCATTTAACTGCGTGCACTGGGCAGATTGCTGTATTGTGGTTGGTTCCTGGATTAACACATACAAATACCAGATATGTGTGGCCAACTGCTAAACTGAGACATGGCCTAAGTGTGTGAGCATGCCCAGTTCAGGCTTTCCATGGCTTGTTGCCTGACATATGTCTCATTTATCAAAGTGTGCGAGCATGCCCAGTGTGTGCTTTCCATATGTTGAAATCTGCAGTCCACCACATTTGTGGTTGTGTGTGAACTTCAACAATATTTCACATTTATAGTTGTGTGTTGGGAGTAATGTTGTGTACTTACTGCCAAACTGCTTTGTGTCTGAACCCAACAGGGATTATACTGTGCCTGCATGGTTTCCATGGGATAGTTTGCATACAGTTGTCAACATCCTTTCATACTGACCAAACACTGTAATATTGTATAGTGTACCGGTTCAGTACTTTCACTGTGGTGGACAGTATCCTGGGTTTCAGTCCTATCACTGCTTTAAATATTCATAGTGAGCACACCAGACTGGTTAAGGGCCAGTTGTGCACATATGACCATGTTGCATTTTGTTCGGATATGGACTACTTAAACCAGGCTTGTCCAACATTGGTAGTGTATTCCACAACTTGGGTGGACATTGACAAACACTAGCGATGTGCCCTAGGCCATTTCTACTGCTAGTCAGAGAGTGTGTTTGTCCTTCAACACACATTGTAACTGGATTTTGACATGACATATTTCAAGGTTAGTATACTGTGCCTCTATCTACCCATGACATAACAGTGAAACCTACCATCTCCCATCCACTCATCAAGATTCCTGTTGAGGAGAGTCAATGAGGGACTCTCTGGCTAACCTGTACTGGGAGTTTACTCAAGAGTGGAGGGAGCTTCTGGGTTATGGATCAATCACTACAGCATGTCCTATGTATGTCAGTGCTGGGGTTCAGGTCTCTCATGTGCATAGCTCACTGGCATTCAGATTGTACAAGGTGCAGCATGTTCATTGATTCCAGCTTGGACATGGCTTTATACATCAGGGACAGATGGCCTCTGGGCAGGCAGTATGGCACTTTGTGGAGCTGCAGTTTGTTTAATCAGGCAACACATGGCATCTGTTCAAGCTCTTTGATCCTCCTGGTGAGGTACTTTTGGGGTCTTTCCAGTTGCTGGAGGTGTATGCTGAGGTACATCCCACAGGAGCCATTGTACTCAATTGTGAGGCTGATGAAGGATGACTGAAGAGGCACGATGACCTCCCCTGATCTAGATCTGACTACCTTCATGATTAGGTGGGTATATGGTATGTTTCTGTAACCACTCAACCACATGGTTGTCAAATGCAAGATATCTATCAAATTGTGTCCCCAGGTCTCTTTTTACTTCTAAAGTACTTAATGGGTTAACACCTATGTGGTAATTGGTGAGCACTTACTGTTTATCCACAGGGGATGACTATACACTTTTCTGCAATTAGCTTGATGACATGGCTCTGGCACCAGTTGGCTGTTTCTATGTGGCCCTTTTGCAGGATGTTTGTGTCAGCTGGAGGGTCAGCTATGGTGCCCAGTTTGTAGTCCTCTGCAAACTTGTTCAGACACAGTCCTTCCATGTTGGCCTGTACCTATGGGAAATATATACCAAACAAGGGAGGTCCCAGGACCGAGCCTTGTGGGATGCCAGTTGTAGCTGGTTTGTAGTCTGACATGGCTGCAGCATTTCTGACCATGTCAGTTCTGTCCTTGGGCTGGTTTGCAACCCATCTACTGACATAGGGGTTTATATTTAAGCTGGTGAGCTTATCTATAATGAACACGTGGAGTATTGTATGGAAGGCTTTTGCAAGGTCCAGATAGGCTGTGTGGACCACATTCCCCTCATCAATGGCCTTGATGACTGTTTCAAATGAGTCAAACATGTTTAAGGGGCAGGATCTGCCCTTAAGAAAGCCAAGCTGGGTAGGGTCCAGTGTCTGTAGGTCCCCAATATCTTTATTTCTGAGGTCCATGATGATCCTTTCCATAGCTTTGCAGACCAAGCTTGTCAGGATTTTGGGGTGATAGTTTGCAGTATCCATTCAGGCACCACCTTTGTGGAGAGGGACCACTGTTGCTGTACACTGCTCTTTGGGTACATATCTTGTGGTAAGGCTGAAATTGAGCAGTAGTGTTATTTGGCGTTCCATTCTTCTTGGAGTTCATGTTGGACACAGCCCAGGATACCATCCCGTACCATTGATGCTGTGTGTTTTGCTTTGAAGATGCTGGCTGTTACCTCAGCATCTGCAATGTCAGGGGGCCAGCACTCAGCTGGGATAGATATTTGGCATTTTTTTTTGGGGGGGGGGTTGCACTGAACCTGTCAGGTTGGATGTTGGCAGTGTGTGTGTGGGTTTGGTGTATTGTTTGTAATATTTGGTAATTCAGAGCATATCTGTGAATTCCCAACAAGGTTCCTACCATCAGTTAAGAAAGCCTTGTGATTATCCTTAGTGTCCTGTACAATTTGTATCTTCATAGGTTCATACTAGGCTATCTGCCCTAGGGCATTTATAAGCCTAGCCAGAGTGTGTGTGTGGCTTTCGCCACCCCTTGCTATGTGAATATTATGCCCATTTAGGGTTTACTTTACTGTGCCTCTGTCTAGATGTGACACAGTGAAGACCCCCAGTGTAAATCTACGATCTCCCATCCACTTGGCAAGATTCCTGTTGAAGAGAGTCAGTGAGGGGCTCTGCCCAACATGGAGTGGGATTCTGTTCCAGAGTGTAGGGAGCCTCTGGGTTATGAATCTGTCCCTCCAGCACATCCTATTTATTTATGTGTTGAGGTTGACATCTGTCACTCTCGCGGCTCTGATGGATTTGGATTTTCTGAGGTGGAGCATGTCCATCAATTCTGTATTGGACATGACCTTGTACATCGGGCATACATCACCTCTGAGTATGCAGTATGTGACTGCATACAGCTGGGGTGTTGTCAGCCAGGCAGCATATGACAAATGTTTGAGACCCTTTATCCTCTTGGTGAGGTACTTTTGAGGTATTTCTAACTGCTGCAGGTGTCGGGTACAGTACATCCCAAATGGGGCATTGTACTCAATCATGGGCCTGATAAGAGAAGTGTATAGGGGCACAATGACCTCTCTATGTAGATGGGAATCCTTTCACGATAAGGTGGCCAATATAGGTGGTCTTCCTAGCCACGTTGGCAATGTGAGTGTCACATGTGGGGTTACTGTCCACTTGTGTCCCTAGGTCCCTGATTACTTCTTCCATACGTAATGGATTACCACCTATGTGGTGATTTGTGAGTACCTTGTTTGGTATTTGGGGAGACATTCATACTCTCCAGTGTCTTCAGGAAGGATGAGTGGTGTTCCTGGGTCTGAGAGGGTGGTCTGTAGCATGCTACAAACTGTACAGCGGTTTTGCCTACAGTTAGTTGCACATGGATGTTCTCTGATGCTTCGTGCATTGTCAGTAACCTGGACGTGTGGGTATCTTTGCTGAATATGGATACTCCCCCTCCTTTTGTGGTTTGGTCCAGGTTTTGGGGCCGAACATCATGATATGAGGTATAACCTGGTAGTGCTGGGGTGCTCTCAGGAGCCTTGATGCAGGTTTCCATCACTACACAGCCATCGATGTTCTCCATACTGGGGAGGGCCTCGAGAGCATGCATCTTGAGGTTTAGACTTCTGGCATTGAGCAGCATTACCCTTATGTTTTTTCCACTTATGTTTTCTAGGGAGGTGGGTTTGTCTTTTCAGCCTTGCCTACAAAAGGCACTATGGAGGTGGCAAGAGCCTTAGCCAATATCCAGACGCCCAGGGGTGACAGGTGCAAGCCATCCCTGGCAAAGCAGCGTGGCTTGTCAAGCATGACATCCCAAGCAGACACACATTGGATCCCCTTGGAATGACACCAGTAATTGAGCCAATTGTTAAAGCTGATCATTCTGGGTTTGTACTGTAGCATCATTCTTGGTGGGGGTAGGATGCTGTTCAGGGTCAGAGTCATACCGGCATGGCCTACATAATCGGAGAGCTCCTCTATGTCTCTTTACATGTAGTCCAGGGAGGTACATCTCAGGTCATTCACACCAGCATGGACAATGACTGAGTCATATTTGTACTTGATTTAGAGTGACCTGCGTGCTTGTGTTATGTGGCGGATTGTAGCAGCCTACAGGCAGCTTACTGTACCCTTTTCCTTGTTCAGTCTGGTGAGCAGGACATCAGTGTGTCTGACTATGGAGTCACCTATTACAAGTGTATCAGGCATGTTGTTTGTCCTTACGGGCTGTGACTGTTTGGCACACCGACTTTGTGTACTATGTGTTGCATGTGCTATGTTTGGGGGTAGTGGTTGCTTTGGGTGTCTGCTTTGGAGGCCTCTGTAGATTTGGTGGTTTTTAATTAGAGCCTCCGGGAATGTTTTTGTGTGTTTATGTCTTTGGTTTGCAGTTGTGATAGGTCTATGTGAGACTGGGTTTGTGGTGTGTGTGGTTACCTTCTCCTCCTGACTAGTTTAGACAGTACTGAGTTGAGAGCTCAGCCTCCAGTTTGGAGACGTGGTTGCATCTCTCACATATATTTGTATTTCTTGGGGGGAGGAGGGGGTTGTCTGTGTACATGGGGCAGGTGTAACATTGCCCAGGATTCACAGATTCAACTTGATGTAGTTGGCCTTAGTGGATTTTCTGAGTGGCCATATTTTATTGCCATAATACTGATCAGAGATTACTTCCCTTTTTGGGTTTGCTCTATCATGTAGTGGCTTCCTCATTCTCTTGCATGGTTTGGTAATGGCTGGGGTCCACCATGCCAGATGCCTACGTGTATGGTATTGGGCCTTGGTTTTATTTGGGATTGCATAATCCATGCATTCCTGACTGTGTTCATAGAATGCATTTATAAAGGGTTCTGAGGTGTGGCCCATATTTTCCACAGGCACAGGGCCTTTAATGTTCCACATCAGTTTGGAGGAGTGCAACATTTCCTTTACGCATGTTTTTCACTGTGGTTTTCTGGCCACGGACTGTGGTCAGGATGTGAATATCCAGTGTGATTACTCTATGGTCTGATCTTACCAGTGAGGGATACACTTCTCATCTGGCCATAGAGTACCCATGTTGCTGATTATCACATCCAGTATGCTTACCCCTCTTGTGGGAGTGGTACGTTGTTCCTGAGCATTTTGGTTTATGGATTCTAGGAACCTTTGGCCTATGGTGTTGGAGCTGGAATAATGCTCCCAGTCTATGTTTCAGTATTTTCAGTCACCCAATATAATGTTGTTTGGAGAGCTTGATATTTCCATGTTTTCCAACGTAGGCCAAGTGCAGTTCCTGGCATTAGGAGGGTAGTCTGTAGCAGGCTACAAACTGGCAGGCAGTCTTAGCCACAGTTACTTGACCATGGATAGTCCATGCTGCTTCTTGTTGTGGTACCAACATGAGGGTGTGGTTATCCTTGACAATTATTGCTACTCACCCTCCTTTTGTAATTTGTTCCATGTTTTGGGGCTGTAAAGCACGGTATAAGGTGTAACCTGGTGGTGTTAGGGTGCTCTTGTGAGTCTTAACCCAGTTTTCTGTTACAGGACAGATATCAACATTCTCCATGCTGAGGGGAGTTTGGACTGCATGCATCGTGCAGTTTAGACATCTGGCATTGGGTAGCATTACATCTAGGTTCTTATCCCTTGTGATACCTATGGGGGTGGGTTTGTGTTTTGAGCCTTACCTATTCAAGGCACAGTGGGGGTGACAACAGCCTTTGCCAGTATCCTAAAGGCCAGGACTGATAAGTGCACACCATCCCTGGCAGGTGGAGCATCGTGTCTTGCTCAGCATGTCATCCCAGGCTGGCACGCATTGGATCCCCTTTGACTAACAGCAATACTTAAGCCAATTATTGTAATTGATCATCTCGTCTTCATATTGTGGCATCATGCTTGGTGAGGGTAGGATGTTAGTCAGGGTCATCAAGTTTGCATATACTACATGGTGTTACATTGCTTAACACATAGCAATCATGCCTCAGGTGGTGCTGCAGGGCTGTCTATGTTGGATGCACATACTACACTCCCTGTACATGTTTGATAGGTTGTGTTAACTTAGGCATCCCTTTTACTATATGTGTGAGTCAGAGAGAGGTATCATTTCCTGGGTTCCTACTGAGCCAGTGTAAGTGCTATGCGTTGCCGCTTTGCCAAGGCCAAGGCATACTGGGCACGCCTCCTTCTGCCTACTGGGGCAGGCTCAGGTTGTTCCTCCTCCGAGTCACGCTCTGCCTGTGATTGGCTTGGCAATGGTGGGGGGATGTTTGGCCCAGCCCTATGCTGGTCCTGCTGCAGCTATTTTCGCAGAATCATATTATGTAGCATAGTACATACCATGACAATTTGGGTACATGTAGTTGGAGAGTACTGCAAGGCTCCACCAGATGTGTCCAGGCACCGGAACCGTGACTTGAGCAGCCCAAACTCGATTACATTTTGTGTTTGTGCGTGTGCCTCATTATGGCATTCTTGTTCAGGTGTGTGCGCATTTCTGATGGGTGTCATCAGCCACGGCTCCAGTGCATAGCCAGCATCCCCCACTAAGTGACCATGTGGGATGTCCCCATTGGCAAATGTCTGGTACAGCTGCGTCAAATGCCAGATATGGGAATCATGGTAGCTTCCAGAGCAGCCAGCACACACATTTATTATTATGCCCTGGACATCACACACAACCTGGCAGTTGATGGAGGGGAAGCCCTTGCGGTTAATGTAGGCCCTACCCCGCTTACTGGCTGGTGCTTTGATGCGTATATGCGTGCAGTCTATTGCACCCACTACCTCAGGGTATTCTGCTATTTGCTGGAAGAGAGGCATATTGCTGCCCAATACCTCATGGGAATTGGGGAAATATACATGCTCACCGACATGTGCTGACATGGCATCCAGGAACTGGTGCAGTACCCTGGATGCTGATGCCTGTGATATCCCCATCATATCACCAGTTGGTCTCTGGAAGGTACCTGTTGCTAGTATTCTTAGGCCAACACATACCTTGGTTTCCACTGGGATGGGTTCCCCTCTGTTGGTTCTGTGTGTGAGGCGTGGCCTGCACAGCTCAACAATTTGCTGCAGGAGGTCTCTGTCCACTCTATAGCACTCCACTATCTCCAGCTCATGTAACCCCTGGTAGGTGACCCTGGGCCTGTACACTCTTCTCCATCTCCTCACTGTGGGTTGTCTGGCAGCATTTGCATAGTCACCACCCTCAGCAAGTTGCATATGTCTCCTTATAACAGCTATGGCAGCCCCTAGCATTTTTGGTCTGAGTGAAGCGTTTTCAGTTTTCACTTCTAATAGCTTACTCCTCTGTTGCAGTGTCTCTTGAGAGAAACACTCTGCACTGTTGTTTGCAGAGTTTTAAGTGCTGGGCTGGGCTACTGTTCTGCCTGTGTAATTGCCTGCTTCTGATTGTTTTCACCTGCGAGCTCTGCCAGTAATCCCTGCTAGCTTCCTACTATTTCCCATGCTTCCTTTTTCCCTTCTGTTTCCTCAGGGGGAGCAACGCGCATACCAGCAAAATCACGCTCACAGTGGCTAACACGCGCACACATGCTTAGACGGACTATAATCTGCTTATTCGGGTTAAAACGCTCGCACACCAGCACAAACAAGCTTACAGGTGTTTAAACAGGCTCTTACATGCTTATTCTGCCTTAAACGCGCGCACTCTAGCTTACTCGTACCTACCCAGCAAGAAACTTTGGTGTTATCCACAGTGTACACCTTCCATTTCTTGGCTTTCCCATGCCTACTTGTTGACACTCCTCTTTCCATGATGTGTGACTGACAGCTTTCACATGCCATTGTGCTCCAATGAGCTGCATTCCTTTCATACATTCCCCCCTGTGATGTCACCTATCTCCTACTCTGTTACTCCCCCTTATCCTACTCCTACACTGCACGAAATGTGCTCATTTTCTATGTAACAGTGCGATTCACTATCCTAGCACTCATTTACATAGGATTTCCTACTAATGCTTAATTACATATCTTACACTCCGCTTCCCCCTTAGCAACCCCTACTCGGTGGCCATGTTGTTTTAGCCTGCTATTCTCTTCCATTGTAAACTCATGCTTTGCATAAACCCACATTTGTGGGTTTAATATTTTTATTTTTCTGTTTTTTTATGGCGCAGCCCGTTTGCGTGACACTGCGCTACGTTTAAACATCGGCGATCACCGAAAAAAAATATATATTTTTATTTCATGTTTGCATCAGGGTACGTTACCAATGGCCACATATTTGGCCATTGGCATGCTGCCTGGGACATTTGTAACCTTTATTTGGAGCTGACAAGGCTCCATTGTGTTATTTGCAGAACGGTACTCAGTTATCAACCGAGTACATTTCTGCAGATAACACGGCTCTTACACGGGCAGGTTTCTGCTTCCTGGATCGCAAAATTACCTCATTTGCATGCCTTTCGGCTGCAAGTGAGGTAATTAGCATATCCACGCCCTGCCCGTGTAATAACCGTTTTAGGTGCTCTCTTACACGCACATTCAGGCTGTTCCTGGATCGCAATGGCTGCATGGAGTCTTACACTACTCTTAGACTTCGTGCAAGCCATCGTGAATCCTGCCCAATGTCATTCACAAACATCATAGCCCACTGGGACTCCTGTCTGATCTCATCTGTCAACCTGTCCATCACCTATATGGTATATATAAACTATATTTTACCCAATACTATTTCTAAAATATTCACCCACTTATTTCTCTCCTGACAAACAGTATCATGTGAAATATAATTCTCCAAAACAGCAGGTTATTACACTGCATATTTAAATAAACAAATAATTACCATTTATTGTAACAAATTAGATACATTACTGAATGATTTTATGCAAGTTAAAAAAATGTCTAGCTGTCAGTCAGCAAATTCCTCATCAGATTGCCAGCAAGCAGGCTGCAATTATGTTATTAGTGCAAAGTCTGTTGTTTATATTGCAGATGAACGACAAAACAAAGATTTTTTTTCTTCTTTTTCTTCGTTTTTCTTGGTTCCCCAGCCTGACACGATCATCAACCTCCCCCTCTGATGCCCTATTGGACCCATTAATTCTCCTCAAATGCAAAAGCTCACCAGTCTGTTTGTTTCTTTCTAGGGTGAGACTTAAGTGTAAAGAATGATACTGTCATTTATCGTGGCAGAGACTTTTTTTGGTTATGCACTTACATTTCCCCTGCTACAACTATGACTTCTGCTATGCATCTATACATGTAGCTTTCGTTCTCCAGTGCTAGGTTTGTCATGCTCCTTCCCATGGATCAATTGCAGTTCCTCCCCATTAGGCATCTGAACCAATAGTGGCACTCAATTCCGACATGGCAGCTTTTCCAGCACTTGGGCTACTAGTCTAACCCAGGTTGACTACGACAAAAATAAGGAGCATTTCCCTAAGCTAGGGCACAGAACATGGTCCAGTGTTCTTAACAGTAGTTGTAGTCTTGCTAAGAATCATTTTACTTCTTCTGCAAAGTTTTGACTGTGTATTACACAAAACTTTTTTTTTTTTTTGCTTTCAACTGTCATCTCACATTTTGTTTGTTAAATCACAATCACACTGTAGGAAGACGGTAATTTTCCACAATGACCTGCATGCCTCTCAACTGCTATATTTAGGCATCATGCTATGACTTGCTCCTCCTAGATTTAATGCTTTTCTCCATGAAACCACACCTGTTTATGGTCACACACTTACAAACTAAGTCTATACAAAGATTCATTATCAACACTATAGGGGATCTAATACACGAATACCTTCTATTTATGAAAACGCTCCTCTTTCTGACCCTTTGCAAAGATTTTTTAAAAACTACTGCTAGAATTTTCAATGTTAACAGCTGGGCAGGCATGCATTTGTAACAAGCTGTGATGCTCTGTCATTTTTAAAAGTTTAAAGCACTTGCATTTGCTGTGCTCTAAACATTTACACATAAAGTCTGATCAATTCCAAAGACATGCATCTGGCGCATTTCTCCCCGGGCCTCCGCTGAAAACAGGCTCTGAGGAGCCTAATCAGACTTTCCCGGTCAACAAATGATAAATAAAAATAAAATATATCACATATTTTGCCTACTTCTCATGCATTATGTTACATTCTCAAAGAAAAAACAAAGAGTTATGCAAATCCCAATAGTGTTTTTTTAACTATCGTGTTTTATTTAACTGTGTGTAAGCTGGATTTATAATAAACGACCCTCCTAATTACTACTTTACGGTAGTTTTATATCCCATATCTCAATATTAAATGTTCTAAATAGTTAGTACTTGCTCACTACATATGTTGTCTGAATGCCTTTTCTATCATTCTGGGCTGAAATAGGCAGTCTAAGATAATGGTTTTGAACTGCATAACTCCTATTCTAAGGACATAAATGTATTATCCTTTAGCAAAAGGCACGGGAATTGCTAACCCTGGTCATCCCAAAAAAATCCAAACCCTGAAACCTTGAAGTGGCATGTCTCACCGGAAAGCCAACAACAAACACTTTCAAAACTTAAATACGTTTCCGATGGTCTAAAAAACGGTTCAGAAACGAATATTCCAAGTCACTATTGTGCTAACACACCCTGAGCAAATATATTCTGTTAACCTACTTAAAAACATACATTTAATTTGCAGAACAAGACGTAAAATTGCTTCAAACTTACCGCCAGGAAAAAAAAAATGCACAATGCGGAAGTAAACTTCCATAGTTCATTGGACTAAGGTTTATAACGTCATTCAAAACAAATACACTGAATGGCTAAAAAAACACAGACGTAGCTTGACTCCTTTGCTAGAAGCACCAAGGCAACATACCGTAAACAGCAGATTATACAATCTTCTTGAGCATCAACTTTTTGTTTCTTGTTAGTTTTTCTGTGAGCAACAAACGGTTCTACTTTTTTGTAGGTGTTGCCTTTGCTGGTGTTCACGAAAGGCAAGCGTGGCGCAAGATATGGGTTCCTTTTCATTTTTTTAAATCACTCGTTGTTACTTTTTCACTGTTAAAGTGCCAACTCGACTCCATGTGCAAAAAGGGGCTGTGGATGGGTGTATTAAAAAAGCTGTTAAAAGATCATTGGTTTCCTTGAATTTTGCTGTGCTTGTTTTAAAATCTGTGAGCATATGACATTAACACAAAGAACTGTCAATGAATAAATAAACATTAAAGCTACAAACGTCGGCGATAATGAAGAACTCTGGACAAGTAAGTGCCGATCTGGAATACTGAGTAACGTGGTTTCGCAAAGTGCAGTGTTCTCCATTTTTGCCTGAAACTGTTACTGGTCCCACCTAATATGGTAAAAGTAAAAAAAATAAATAAATAAAAGTTAAAAAAAAATCTCCCAGCTGTCCGTGACACGATTAGAAAAAGTCTTAGCAATGAAAGTGTAACTTCTTTGAGCGGTCACCAAAGCCGTAGATGTGGGTAAGGTGGTTCACACAGCATATCTAGATCTCGCCAAAGCTTTAGACACCATCCCCACTCAGGAATTATAGATAAACTCAGTAAACTAGGTATAAATCCCTATGCCACAAGATGGGTTGCCAACTGGCGCACTGACAGAACCCACCCTGTGAAAGTAGCAGATTCTAAATCCAACTTCAGACCAGTAACAAGTGGAATACTACAGGGTTCAGTTCTGGGTCCTCTCCTGTTTGGTATCTATTTCTACAGGCTAACACAGAAGATCTTTGGCTAACAAAGTTTGCAGATGAGTGCTAACTAGGAGCCATAATCAAAACTTCTAACAATGTGGACATCCAACAAAAGGGCCTCACTGAGACAGATGCCTGGTGTCAAAGCCATGGCCTCAAGCTCAATGTCAAAAAGTGCATTGTAATCCCTTTTGGTAAAAACTCTGTACCCATGAACTACCACATAGGCGATAGTCTACTTAACACTGAAAGTGTGATAAGAGACCTTGGGACACAGGTGGACAGTAGTCTCTCCTTTGATAATCACATTGCCACAGTAGTCAGGAAATCCTTCTACATGGCACACCTCATCACAAAAGGTTTCTCATCCAGGAAAAAAGAGGTCATTGTTCCTCTCTACTCATCACTCATTAGACCCATTATAGAGTACAACACCCCTTTTGGTATGTACCTCACAAGACATCTACAACAACTGGAAAGGCCGCAGAAATACGTCACAAAGAGGATTACCAGCCTCAAACAGATGCCCTACACAGACTGTCTCAAAAAAACTCCAGCTTTACTCTGTCGCATATCGCCTACTCAGAGGCAATATCTGCCTAACATACAAAGCAATGCCAAACCCAGAGCTGTTGGACATGCTCCACTTAAAGAAATCCCAATCCCTCTGAGCTACACGCTCTAGGGACCTAAACCTTGTCACCACAATAACAGAACATGCTGGAGGGATAGATTCCTATCCCAGAGACTTCCCATACTCTGGAACAAACTACCTATCTATATCAAACAAAGCTCTTCATTAGCACTCTTCAAGAAAAATCTTGATGATTGGATAGGAGAAAAGAATTTCACCCCAGGGATCACTTCTGTGGCTCTGCTTGACAGGGGTACAGGAAAATAATTTTCTTGGGTGGCAAAAGCCAGGGTACCGTTTGGCTAGGCTTATATAGGCCCTAGGGCCAATAGCCTAGTACCTACCTATGAACCTATGAACATGCCCTTCAAATGTGGAAAATTGAGGAACATACAATTTTAAGACTCAGAATGAAGCATATTCCACATAATAAGGTCACTTATAGCTATAAGTAACAATAATGTGTTTTCTACCCATTATTTTTAGCTTTGCCCCAGTTTATTGCTCAGACAAGTTGAGAGCTGTGGCTGAGATGATATAGTGATGCATAGATCTTATGCAACTGCTGTAATGTTCTGAGAGCTACTCAAATTCATTGGTATGCTCCAGTGTTCAATGCAAAACCATCTTATATATGAGAAAGTGCATACTAATTCAGATTGTGTTATTCTATGAGCTGAGTTATTGGCTATTATACAATGACTGGCCATTAACATTCAAAAACGAGCACAGCCCAACCAGCTTGCTCATTGTAAATCCAGCATATAACAATGGAAAAAAGTCCGGTCACCCAGACTTTCTTCCATTATTATATGCTATAACTTTTTAAGTTTTCTTCACCATTACAAAAAAAAATACGGACAGTCCCGAGGTACGAGAGAGACAATATGAAGAAAATACTAGGAAAATCAGGTACGTTATTCAAAACTCCAGAAATGTACCTGATTTTCCTTATATTTTCTCCATCCTTTCTTTCTATATTATTCTTAAAGCTTCACATCTGTTCTGTCACACATAAATATGCACAATACCAGTACAATATGGCAAAAAAGGAGCACAGTGAGCAGAGTTTTCTGCAGTTCAAAAAGTAATTAAGGACAAATTCACACTGCAACCTTCAGATTCAAACCAACCCTAGACTGTGATGGCTTACTTAACAGGTGTAGCTAGAAATTCACAATTTTCTGCACTACAGGAAATGAATACAACTGTTTTCCATAATTTGGGTAGTTTTGCTGGTGCTCAAAATACTTCTGCAATCATTCAAATTAATAGACTTTTGAAACTTAAAAGCAAGTATACCTCCTGAACAATCCACCTGGGTGAAAGCGCAAATGTAAGATCAAGAGGCGTACCTACCTGAAGCAGCAGCATTACCATCATTTTTTTCCATGTAGTTTATTTTTGGATTCTGTCGTACCTCTAAAGTGTCCAGAAAAAAAAAGGATTAATGGAGATCTTCCTTTTTCTGTTTCCTTTTCACAGCACTGATGTACTGCGTAAGCATGGGAAGAAAAGTCCCATATGCATGCGCAGTACATCAAGAAAGCCCAAGGGTACCAATAAAAAATGTGGAAGAATAGCAGACCACCATTATACAGGGACATTATTTAAGAAAAGTAAGTAACTTTTTTCTTAAATAATGTCATTGTATAATAGCAATAACCCACGGCTAAGTGTGGGTAATGCTGGATTTACTCAAAGTTGGCTTTGTTTGGTCACTGAAGCTTTGCCTTCATGACAAAATCACAACTGTGAGAAAATCCAGCATTACCCACAACCAGCTGAGGGTTATTGCTATATTATACAATTGCTGGCCATTAACATTCAATAAGCACGCTGATTGGTCAGCCCAACCAGAATGACCATTGTAAATCGAGCATATACCAATAAAAAAGTCCAGTCTGCTGGACTTTCTTCTATTAATATATGTTAAGACTTTCCAGTTTTCTTGAGCTATGAGGTCAAGAGAAACATATGGAGAGCAGAGAAAATACAAGAAAAATCAGGTACATTATGCAAAACTAAAGAAATGTACCTGATTTTCCTTGTATTTTTGACCTGTCTCTTTTGTACCTCTAAACTATCCAGATTTCAAAGTTTGTTTGTTTTCCCCCCCAAAAAAGGAAGAGGCAACATAGATCCTGCTTTCTTCCTTGCTTGCTTTCCAAAGCACTGATGTACTGAGTAAGCAAGGGAACATAAGTCCCATATGCATGAGTAGTATGTCAACAAAGCGGCAGGATATGGTAACAAAGTGGAAGAACACAACAGCGCTGTTATACAAAGACATTATTTAAGAAAAGTAAGTAATTTCTTAAATAATGTCATTGTATAATAGCAATAACCGAATCCTGGGTGTGATATATTGTTTAATCACTCAGTCTTCACCCTCATGATTAAATGGGTCTATATTATAACAGCGAATGCTTAAAATAGTGAACACTGTATAATCAACCTAAATAAATGAAAACACAAAATTCCAAACAAACAGAACAGTGATTTGTTTTCCAGGGAAAAATATCACTGCTTCGCAAAAAAAAAACACAAAACAAAGTGGGGGGCTTCACCCCCACACTTAAATATACCAACTCCAAGATCGTACCACAGTGGAGGAACTGGCAAAGTCCCGAAAAGGGCCCAGTGATTTTTTTTCCCCTGGGAAAAAAAATCACTCTTCTGTGTCTTCGGATTTTGCCATTTCGACATTTAGCTGTCAGTTAAACAGCGTTTGCTATATTAAGTGTTCACTTACGTAATAGGGAACCGATTAAACCACATCAACCATGGGTAAATCTTCAAAATACCACAACTAGTCATCGGTTACTGCTACAGTATTTCATGGAGCACTGCGATTATGTTCTGAAATTGGAAAAGACACTCCCCCGGATTCTCAAAAGCTTGCATGGAGTGCAAGATTGGTGCAGGAGCTCACGCAGGCAATATGTCTGCCGTGCGATCCAGGAACAGCCTGCAGGGGCGTGCATGACTGCTCCTGCACTAATCTTGCATGGACTAAGTCCTGGTATGCAAATCACCCCATTTGCAGGTGAAATCTATGCAAATGAGGTGATTTTGCAATCCAGGAAGCTTGCAACAGTCCGGGCAAGACTAGTGCTATCTGGAGAAATGTACTCGGTTAGTAACCGAGTACATTTCTGCAAAATCCAAAACGGAGCTATTACAGCTCCAGATAAAGGCTGATATCATTGAGGAAGCGTGCCAATGGCCAAGTATAAGGTCATTGGCATTGCAAACAATACAAAAAATAAAAAAAACAATTTTATTTTTTTTAGCCGATCTCGGCTGTTTAAGCATAGGACAGAGGCGCGCAAATGGGATCCGGGGGAAAACAAGAAAATAAACATAAAATAAGCATTCAAACTAAAATCAGTATTCCGCCATGCAAGTCAATGGCAGGCAGAAGACAACCTGGCCAGTGAGTAGTGGCTGCTATGGGGGGAGGCTCAGTGTGACACATGTAACTGCATTAGCAGGCAATCCTATGCAAATGAGGAGAAGGGTAGGTATTCAAGGAGAACTAGCGGAGCTGGCAGGTGAAGTGTATCAGAATCAGCCAATTACACAGGCAGCAGACCAGTCCAGCCCAGAACACTACTATAAACTAAGCAAACACCTTCTTCTCTGGTTTTTCCCACACGCTACACCACCGGTATATACAAGCGGAGAAATTTTAACAACCAAACCTACAAAATGAGAAGGGCTGCAGCAGGCAACATAGAACAACATGTGCAAGAGGCTGAGGGTGGTGAGGATGTGAATGCTGCTGAACAACTCACAGTGAGGAGACGGAGAAGAGTGTACAGACCCAGGGTAACCTACCAGGGGCTAAATGAGCTGGAGATAGTGGAGCACTATGGGGTGGACAGAGACCTCCTACAGCAAATTGTTGTGCTGTGCCGGCCACACCTGACACACCAAACTGACCGAGGGAAACCCATCCCAGTGGATACCAAGGTATGTGTAGGCCTAGGTATACTAGCCACAGGTACCTTCCAAAGCACAACTGGGATATCATGGGGATCTCACAGGCATCAGCATCCAGAGTATTCCACCAGTTCCTGGATGCCATGTCAGCACATGCCAGTGAGAACATATATTTCTTCATCACCCGTGAGGTGTTTACCAGCAATATGCGTCTCTTCCACAAAATAGCAGAATACCCTGGGGAAGTGGGTGTTATAGACTGCATGTGCATATGCAGCAAAGCACCACCTGGTGAGCAGGGTAGGGCCTACATCAACTGCAGGGACATCCCCTCCATCAACTGCCAGGTCATATGTGATGCCCAGAGCATTATAATGAATGTGTGTGCTGACTGCCCTGGAAGCTATGACGATTCCCACATATGGCATCTGACACAGCTGTACCAGTCAGGATGGTTCAGATACCCAACAACAGTCTCAGCCAGCAGGACAGGTGTAGACAAACCCAAATAGAGCCTGTGCCATGCCCCCAGAATGATGGCTATGGTTAACCCCCCACCCAGGCCTACACAGACAGACCGCATCAGGGCAGGCAGTGGGATGTAAGTTCTGAAGGGAAGAAAGACAGACAATAATTTGTAGGGCAACCAAAGCCACGATCTGTAGTACACTGGTATGCCTCTAGTCAGCATGATAGTTAGCAATACAGAATGAAATGGAGTACCTGACATACCAGTACAGTCATAGCAAATGTATACAAGTGGCACGTGTGCCCCCCCATCCTACATAGTAATGTAATAACAGTCAGGTGTGCCCCCCAACCCTGTATAGAAATGTAGAAATAGTCAGGTGTGCCCCCCAACCCTGTGTAGAAATGTAGAAATAGTCAGGTGTGCCCCCCATCCTACATAGTAATGTAATAACAGTCAGGTGTGCCCCCCCAACCCTGTGTAGAAATAGTCAGGTATGCCCCCCCATCCTACATAGTAATGTAATAACAGTCAGTTGTGCCCCACCACTCCTGTGTAGAAATGTAGAAACAGTCAGGTGTGCCCCCATCCTACATAGTAATGTAATAACAGTCAGGTGTGCCCCAACCCTGTGTAGATGTAGAAATAGTCAGGTGTGCCCCCCCAGCCTGCATAGTAATGTTATAACAGTCAATGTCCCCCCCACTCCTGTGTAGAAATGTAGAAACAGTCAGGTGTGCCCCCCTGCTATGCAGAAATGTAGTAACAGTCAAAGCCAAATGATTGATGGATACCCTGCAGAGACAGCATGCTACCTGGCAGTGTACAACACAAAGGTGAGCACTGCAGCACAAACTACCTGGACACGATCCACACATTCAGTACAGACAGCCATACTGGGCATGCTGACACACTTAAACACATGAAGGCCATGACTGCAAACACCAGTGGACCAGACATATCTGCCAGTTGCAGTTGTTAGTGTAGACACTCGTCAGTATGCACCACTCATGGCTTGCACACGCAGTGGATAGAATACAAACATATATGTCAGGACAACACACTATAATAAGCCAAAGGTAGACATACATAGATGTGTGGAAGAGGGTGACTGTGACAAGGAGCCATCCAGGTCTGTTCCACCCAGCACACAGCCAAAGGTTCCCAAACACATGAGATGCAGATTTCATTCACTGCAGATACTAGCCACCAGTATCTGTCAGCATTACAGACTATGTGGTGCAGGTGCCCCACACTGTGCAACATGACTGTAGAAGGAAGTAGTCATCTAGCAGCTGTATACACGTACCTGTGACATATCACTCCATCTGTGCCCGCATGTGGCATGTCAACCCCTAGATGAATGGGTTATGGCCCATGCACACATCACCCTCCCTATAGCCCTACCATGACAAGCCTACTGAGGTCATTCAATGTGAAATACACCTTTGGGAGAGTTGTATCCCATTAATATCCTTGGCGTGTCCCATAACTGCATACTGCTGTAGTGTGATAAAGTAGTTAGGTAGGAGTTCTAACCCCAGACTTGGCAACTGTCTGTGTGTGTGTTTGTGTGTGTATCTGTCTGTCTCTGGCTGTGTGGAGAGCAATGCTTTTTAGGGTACTCACACTCCTTACAATTCATATACTCAACTTTGGCAAGGCTGCTGATGTCACCCACCTAGAAATACACCTCTGGGAAGGTTGTAATCCAGTAATCTCTGTAGTGTGTCCTGTAACTGCATACTGCTGTAGTGTGATAAAGTAGTTAGGTAGGAGTTCTAACCCCAGAATTGGCAAGTGTGAGTGTGCGTGTCTGTCTGATCCTGTCTGTGTAGAGAGGAAGGTTTTTTATGGTACTCACACTCCTTACAATTCATATACTCAGCTTTGGCAAGGCTGCTGATGTCACCCACCTAGAAATACACCTCTGGGAAGGTTGTAGCCCAGTAATCTCTGTAGCACGTCCTGTAATTGCGTACTGCTGTAGTATGATGTAGAACTGTGGTAGGGTTCCATCCCCACCCATGGCAGTTCTAGATGTTTTGTGTGTGTTTCAATGTCTGTGTACAGAGCAAT
This sequence comes from Protopterus annectens, assembly GCF_019279795.1. Taxonomy (NCBI): domain Eukaryota; kingdom Metazoa; phylum Chordata; order Ceratodontiformes; family Protopteridae; genus Protopterus; species Protopterus annectens. Next base: position 574,533,097 of record NC_056726.1, read on the forward strand.
GCATTATAGGCTAGTCACACTCACTACATTTCAAATGGCCTACTTTAGCAATCCTGCTGATATCATTCATTGTGAAATACACCTTTGGAGAAGGAGTTCTCTAGCAATCCCCATGGTGCATCTTATAACAGCTCCATGCTGTAGTGTGATATTGACCTCTGTTAGAGGTTCTATACCTGCACATGTCAGTCATGGATGTTTTGTGTGTGTCTCACTGTCTGTGCAGGGAGCAATGCATTTTAGGCTAGTCACACACAGTGCATTTCAAATGGCCTACTTTGGCAATCCTGCTCATGTCATTCATTGTGAAATACACCTTTGGGGAAGGAGTTCTCTAGTAATCTCTGTGGTGTGTCCTATAACAGCTCCATGCTGTAGTGTGATATAGACCTCTGTTAGGGGTTCTATACCTACACATGTTGGTTGTGGATGTTTTGTGTGTGTCTCACTGTCTGTGTAGGGAGCAATGCATTTTAGGCTAGTCACACTCACTACAATTCGAATGTCCTACTTTGGCAATCCTGCTGATGTCATCCAATGTGATCTACACCTTTGGGGAAAGAGTACTCCAGTAATCTCCATGGCACATAGTATACCTGCATAGTGCTGTAGTGTAATAAACTAGTTAGGTAGGGGTTCTACTCCAAGACATGACAGGTGCATGTGTGTGTTTGTAACACATATCTGGTGTGGAGGTGGTTGTGAGTGTGTGACACCAGTGGCCAATGTTGCGTGGGTTTTGCATATTTCTTATATGGTGGCCCCACTATATATCACAATGTCCACCATTCAGGGATAACAGATGTGAAATAGCTGAGAGGCTGGGGTGCAAAGCCATACCCATACATGTGACATCAAGGCCAAGGAATCACAGTTAGCAACCCCAGTATTACCTAGACCACACTCTTAACCCATGTCTCATACACACACATGCCTAGGCAACAGCCAATATGTGGGTAGTACACTGCATATTGGCCAGTGATAGTAACTATGGGGATAGCTGTGGGCTAAAGAGGGCATGGCACCCTGTCCATCTGTCCAATATGCATGTACATGCAGACAGTGCACATTCCCCATGTTCCCCAATGGACACCTAAAATACCTGTGATGCCATCACATGTGACCCACAAAGGACATACCATGCCTGACAACATGCCCTGTATTGACAGATGCCACTGACACCAGGGAATGCTATTAGCATGCTATCAATTTAGGTGCAGGGTAAACCTGCTCCCCATTACCGGTTCCCGCCACAGGTGGGCAAGACTGGCACATCTGCTGATAATCTGTGTTCACAACATGGGCCAGACACCCCAGATACAGTTCCAAATGTCACTGTATATGCATGTGGGAGGTGTGCACATCCCAGACACCGTCCATGTCATGGACTAAAGAACACATACATGGCAAGTGATGCACAGCATTGGCCACACACAATAGTCACCCAGGTGACTGGATAGGGGATACCATACCCACCTGTGTGGGCAAATGCAGACACTACATCCCTGAGCCACAATGCAGACCATCATCATGTGGCCTGATGCCAGTGTATACCCATAACCTAGCCTTGTACAGCCATCTGGCACAGTCGACCACCACACACTCGTGCAGACATGCACCCATGCATGTCAGTACTGGTGCCCTGTGTGTGTTTGTGTGTGTGTTGTATGGTGTGTATGTTCACATCCACACTCCCTACAATCCCCATGGGCATACTGAAGCATGCTGTCTGATATCAGACACCTCCCCATACCCTTTGCCCATACAACCCCCATATGACCCGTGTGGTGCATGTGATACCTGCACAGTGATGTGTTGTGGCAATCCCATTACTGATGAGTTGTAATCCTGGCCCTGCCAAGTGTGTCAATGTGGTAGTGTGGCTGTGTTGATGCTGGCACCTGTTCATGCAGACAGGCACATGTACATCACCTACCATATAGCTACCGTATCCCTGTTGCAGATGTCAGTCACTATCACATATATGTTCTGAGGACTTCACAACAGGTAACCCATGTGGCGCATCCAATATCTGCATAGAACTGTGATAGCTCTACATAGTCATCAGAGGTTTGATAACCTGTGCTGGTAGGTGTGTGACACAAAAATGCTTAGGTTTTACTCTTCCACCACTCACTGACTTATCTTTGCCTTTGCCTGCCTCTCCCACTTCCTGTCTGGTGGATGTGGAGACCTACACCTGCTTTGCAGCAGCATGTGTATGTTAAGTGATGCTCATGTTCAGCTGATGGCCTCTGCATGAATTGCAGCCCTCCCCTAGCTGATTGTATGGAAACACACTCCAATATCTAGGAACATCATGTTGGTGCTGGCCCTTTTCCTTCACTGTGAGCAGGAACTAGATCTGTTGTTTGGCAAACAGCATCTCAGATGGATTGGGGATTTACCTCTAACAACATACACTGTGGAAACAGGGCAACACACAGGAGGGGGGATGTGCCTGACCTGACTACAGACTGTAAGTGCTGCTATACTGCATTTGGAGTACTGTTAGTTTAACAGTGTGTGTGTAGATATGACTGTCCTACATGTCTGAATACCTACCATGTCAGTTCCATGTTTATCAGGACTCCCCATCTGCAGGGTCATCTGCAGACAGGGCAGTGTGTTGTGCCTTTGATTTCATGCGTTACCAATGGAGCATCTATCTGTGGACTGTAGAAGGTAGTGTGAGGATTGCAGTCTGTAGATGGTGAAAGCCGTGACAGTTACTGGCTTCTTATCCCTCATAGGACATATGTTGCAACAAACCCTGTTACAACAGTAATTGTATGATGTTATCACAGCAACATGTCATTATTGGCCCTGTGTATGTGCTTCCAGCCACAACTATGTCAACCTGTTTACATATGTCGTGCAGGAAGTGGTGCATATGTGCTGTACACCATAATTAGTATCATCATATCTGATAACAAGCCAGTGAGATATCAGACTGCTACACATGTTATATACAGTAGGGGTTACATTTGATGACATAACCTGGATGTTTGTACAGTACTGAGGTCTGTGTACTTATGGTGAATGTCAACAGTGTGTGTATTGTTAATATGTACTTTAGCCTGTGTACAGACTGTGATAGATGTCATTGTTCTAGGTCCAGTCCTATCTGATGTTGCATGCTACTCCACTGCATGGTACCGTATTGGCGTACGTTTGCAGGGCCATACACACACACATGTCCCATACCACAGACAGCCATCAGACCAAACTGTGTAGCAGCCCAGTATATGTAGGGTCAGTCTGTGAGTGGCACATATGAGGATGGTGTTGAACAGATAGTCCATATACTGTTATATTATGCTAGCTTAACATATGTGGCTGTGGCTGTGTTCACATTGGTTGTGGTTATGCACTTTCACACAGGTGCATAGTACCCTGTGCTGTGACATTCCTTATCGAGCCTGCTATATATGCAGGTAAATGTGTATTCCCCCATAGGAGATGAAGGCCAGTGTTGAGCTAGTCTGTCTGTAGCCTGCACAGTGCATTGTTACATGCCTAGCAGCTTAGTGTACTTACCCAGTGAGATGTCATGTGCAGATACTTGCCAGGTTTACTGCTGCTAGGCCTCCCTTAACAGTCATGTATGTCAGGCAGAGCAGTGGGATGCTGTACAAATGTATGTCAATATCTAGTGGGTGGCATGTGGCCATGGCACCCCTGTACCAGTGGTTATTATGTGCTAGGCCAGACAGGGGTGTGTGAATGCATAACCTATGGTGGCAAATGTATTCCAGTCGTTATGTGTTATACTTATACCCATCTACATGGCTGTCTACATTCATATTGTCAGGCATGGTACACATGTTTAGCACTAAGGGATTATGTGTACACCTCTGGACTGTACAGAGTGTGTCAGAATGTCCACATGTATTGGCCAATATCTCTGCTGCAGTCCACAGGGGCATTACTTGCTAGCAGAGGTACTTTACTATGATGTCCTTAGGATGTCTGTCAGTAGCCAATGGCACACATGTTATAAGCAGATGTGACCTCCAACACACACCATGTCTGTAAAGACAATCCCAATGACAGTAGAAATAGTCTACTAATATACCTGCTATACATACCTGACATCCCCTTGCGCTATGACTGTGGAACTATAGAGGCTGGGGTAGGGCTACATTCCATGTCCAGGACATATGGTGGAAATATATGTACATGTTATTATCCTGATAGCCATATATATATATATATGATTACAGATATGTAGTACTTCCAGTCACCACTATCATGGCAACCACCTACTCTAACCCCATACATCATGTGGGCGTGGTCCCTTTACATTGCCTGTGTGATGGACATCCTTCCTGTGTGTGGGCACCAGTGTTACAGACAGCAGGTAGCAATACCTCTTACAGGAGAACCGGCACACTCAGGGCAGCTACATATTTGTAGGAGGTTCAAGAACTACAGACAGAGTGTGAGTAGAGTTGTGTCATGCTTTGTATAGTATTGGTGTTATAGGGTGTGTGCATACATACTACTTTACCTTGGAATGCAGTCTGTTTGCATACCTCTCAACTGTGGGCCTATCCTCTTGGTGACCAGAGGTGTGCATATCATGTGTTATCTGTCCACCACACAGGTCCTCTGTCAGATATTTCACTGGCAGTGTGTGTGTTGAGTGCTATCAATACATGGCTACATCCATTTATGTTTCTAACCTCAATTCCCTGACTAAGGGTATGTTGAAAACTATCCTGTAACACCAGCAACTTGCTTAGTGTATGGCAACAGTTCTCCACATTTGTGCCTGTGTTCCAGCCTCTGTCCTCTACCTACATACCAAGCTTTGCACATGTGACATGCTGTCAGGGATTGTTCCATAGTGGGCTGTGAGTATATCACACTGCCATTGCTGCCATAAATCCACTGCTGTTGTATCCCGCACACATACGGTGGGGCTGGGGCCATATATGTGTGGGCGTCACCTACACAATACATGTGTGCTTTTATGCAATCCAGAGGCCAGTGTATGTAACACTGGTATATGGCCCTGTATTATTGAGTCGGGGGGGGGGCATCATAAATGACCTAGGCTGTTAAAAAAGGTGGGGGTATCAGGGGTGAGCTGCCTTAAGATATCTGGATGTACAGTACCGTATACTTCACCTATATTTACATTACTTACATAAATTGGGTTAATGCAGTGTTTGAACAGCTATATAACATGGCATATAGAATTGTAATAGTACACAATTAAAGGTATTCCATTTCTGCAAACCTGTGTGTGGTGTTTTCCCTATGACCTCTCTGTGGGTATATGTTACAGGCAACAATTGTCATTTGTATGGGTGGCCCATACAGTGTCCAGTTGTTCAGGTGTTAACTGTAGGCATAGTGGATGTTCCATATTATAGGTTTATAGGTTCAAAGGTAGGTACTGGGCTATCTGCCCGAAAGCATATATTAGCCCAGCCATGTTGTGCGGTATTCACCGCCCCTTTGGTTAGTTCCCTAGGCCCTTGATCTAGCAGCTAGTACGCTTGGCCCCTATCTAGTGGAGCAGTGGGTATGATCCCTGGTGTGAACATTCAGTTACCCATCCACTCGTCAAGGTTCCTCTTGAAGAGTGATAGTGAGGAGCTCTGTCTTAAGTAGATCGGGACTATGTTCCATAGCAAGGGAAGTCTTTGCGAAGGGAATCTATCCCTCCAGCATGAAGGTCCACATATTGTGTGCACCTTCTGCATATATCTGCGTGTATATGTGTAGTCACTTGTGTGTATATATATATATATATATATATATATATATATATGTATCTGCATATCTGTGTCTGTGTATCTGTATCCTGGGGATGTTGATGGCTTCCACATTTTACATTTCCTATGGGAGGTAGACTGTACTGCATGATTTTATTTATTTATTTATCATTTGTTGACCGGGAAAGTCCGACTAGGTTCCACAGAGCCTGTTTTTCAGCGCCGAGGAAGAAATGCTGCCATGTCTTTGGAATGGAATGTGGGAGGGGTACCCGAGGAGGGAGGAACCCCCACACAAACAGAACATGCAAACTCCACACACACACCAGCCCACCCCAAGCGAACCGGTGAAACTGAACCTCCTCTTGCTGTGAGGTGACAATGTTAACCACTGCACCACTGCGCCGCCATATATGTTACCAATACCAGCCTGACATCATACAGGTGGGATGTAGTACTGTAACATCTTGTGCCCATGTCGTGTCAGGTCCTGGCTATGGGATCTACAACACTTGGTAGTGTATTGCAGGGTGGACATGTTTGGTTGTGGGGGTGGGATGATGCCTATTCGTACAAGACGTATAGTGTGTGGGGCCTCTCAACCCCATTAATGGTGCATGTGGATATATGTGTTTTTGTTAATCTGCCATTACTATCTACAGATGAATGGCCATATATACCTATATAGATATATATATATATATATATATATATATATATATATATATATATATATATATATATATATATATATATATATATATACCTATGTCTGTATATACCTACATAGATATATATATGCGTACACACATGCAACTTGCTGTGTATATGTAGACATATAGGTGTACACACATACATGTGTCAATGTAGGCATTTGCATGTATATATGTTCATATATATTAATATATATGTATATAGTTTTAGAGAAAAAAAACATATATATATATATATATATATATATATATATATATATATATATATATATGTAGTATCTGGTTATATATTAATATATTTACACACACACATACATCTAGATGTTGGTATACATTCTCTGTACTGTTGCATGACTGGACTGGATGATATGTTTCTGAAAACATCAGATTTATTTGTATCTGGCATGGATTAGTGGTAAATCACTTTGTCTATGGTGTGCAGGGTATGGGGTTTATGCCTTGCAGGAGCTGTTTATTTTGTTGCTGGGCAGAACATGGCCTGTTAGATACAGAGTGATTAAAGCACTTTTGAGCAGTTGTAAGCGGGTTTAAGCCTGTTTGCACAGGAGTAAGCACTGCCCACACAGTTTAAGCAATTTAAAAGCTAACTGAGTATAAGAAACTGTAGCCGGAAGTTAGCAGTGCTTACTTCCACGCAAACCCGCTTACAACTGCTTTAAAGTGCCTTAATCACTCTGTATCCAATGGCCCTTGTTCTGCCAAGCAACAAAATAAACAGCCTCTGCAAGGCTCGAACCAAGAACCCTGCAAACCATAGACAAAGTGATTTACCACTAAGCCATGACATATATACACATTCAACAGTACAGAAAATGTACTTTAACATCTAGATGTTCATAGGTTCATAGGCAGGTACTAGGCTATTGGCCCTAGGGCCTATATAAGCCTAGCCAAAAAGGTACCCTGGCTTTCACCATCCAAGAAAATAATTTTCCTGTGCCCCTGTTGAGCAGAGCCACAGAAGTGATCCCTGGGGTGAATTTCCTATTTCCCATCCAATCAAGATTTTTCTTGAAGATTGCTAATGAGGAGCTCTGTTTGACATAGATAGGTAGTCTGTTCCAGAGTATGGGAAGTCTCTGAGACAGGAATCTATCCCTCCAGCATGTTCTGTTTATTGTGGTGACAAGGTTTAGGTCCATACAGCGTGTAGTTTGGATAGATTGGGATTTCTTTAAATGGAGCATGTCAAACAGCTCTGGGTTTGACATAGCTTTACATGTTAGGCAGAGATCAACTCTGAATAGGCGATATGCGATGGAGTAAAGTTGGAGTTTTTTGAGACGGTCTGCATAGGGTATCTGTTTGAGGCCAGTAATTCTCTTTGTGAGGTATTTCTGTGGCCTTTCCAGTTGTTGTAGATATCTTGTGAGGTACATACCAAAAGGGGCGTTGTACTCTATAATGGGTCTAATGAGTGATGAGTAGAGGGAAACAATGACCTCTTTTTTCTGGATGAGAAACCTTTTGTGATGAGGTGTGCCACATAGAAGGATTTTCTGACCACTGTGGCGATGTGATTATCAAACGAGAGACTACTGTCCACCTGTGTCCCAAGGTCCCTTATCACACTTTTGGTGTTAAGTAGACTACCACCTATGTGGTAGTTCATGGGTATTGAGTTTTTACCAAAGGGGATGACAATGCACTTTTTGGTATTGAGCTTCAGGCCATGGCTCTGACACCAGGCATCGTCTCAGTGAGGCCCTTTTGTAGGATGTCCACATCATTAGGAGTTTTGATTATGGCTCCCAGTTTGCAGTCATCTGCAAACTTCATTAGCCAAAGACTTTCTGTGTTAGGCTGTACTTCAGAGAAGTATATACCAAACAGGAGAGAACCCAGGACTGAACCCTGTAGTACTCCACTTGTCACTGGTCTGAAGTCGGATTTGCAGTCTGCTACTTTCACAGTGTGGGTTCTGTCGATGAGCCAGTTAGCAACCCATCTTGTGACATAGGGATTTATACATAGTGTAGTGAGTTTATCTATAATTCCAGAGTGGGGGATGGTATCAAAAGCCTTGGTGAGATTTAGATAGGCTGTGTGAAACACCGTACCCTCATCTATGGCTTTGTTGACTGCTTCAAAGAAGTCTATCAGGTTTAGGAGACATGATCTGCCTTTTACAAACCCAAACTGGGTGGGGTCCAGAGATTGGAGATTACCAATGTTTTTTGTTTATGAGTTCCATGATGATACGTTCCATGGCCTTGCAGACCAGGCTCATCAGGCTAATGGGGTGGTAGTTCCCGGGGTCCATCATCGCTCCCCCATTGTGGAGTGGTATAACCATCATGGTGTGCCATTCAGTGGGCACATAGCCTGAGGTGAGGCTATGAATGAACATGGTACTTAGGTGGGGTGCCAGTTCATTCTGTAGTTTGTGTAGAACGCAGCCTGGGATATTGTCAGGTCCCATGGATGGTGTGTTCTTGGCTTTGAAGAGTGTGTTTTTTACCTGTGCAGCTGGGATTACAGGAACTTTGCATTCTTCCGGTATAGAGATAGGCCCTCTAGGGGGTGAGAGCGGGGTAAAGTTAGCACTGAACCTATCTGCCAGGATGTTGGCAATATCAGTTGGTTCTGTATATTCAGTGCAATTGTGCTGTAACTCAGAGCAGATCTGAGTTTTGCCATTGAGATTCTTGACATAGCTATAGAATGCTTTGTGGTTGTCTTTTGAGTCAGTGGCAATTTTGTTTTCATAATTAGCTTTGGAGGATTTTATGAGGGATCTCAGCTTCTTACTGAGGCTGACCGGGGAGCTCCTCCATTCATGGGATTTTACTCTTTTTTGCAACAGTTTCTTTCTTCTGTTGTAGAATTTGTTTATGGCAGAGGACCACTAGATTGGCTTCCTTTTTTTGGAGGATAGCATCTTGGTTCTGTTATGGATAGCATGATCCATGCACTCGTGTAAGTGCTTATAAAGTGCATTTGTGTAGGATTCAGCAGTCGTACCTCTATTGCCCGTCTGCATGGGTGTCATGAAGTTTGCCACTTCTGTATTAAGAAGTGTGAAGTTGGCTTTGGAGAAGTTTTTTATGGTGGTTTCCCAAATGGGGGGTGGGGGCGGGATGTGGATGTCTAGGGTGATTAGCTTGTGGTCAGATCTGACCAACGAGGAAATGACCTCTGGTGTGGAGCACCAGTCACCCATGTTGGTAATGACCAGGTCTAGGATATTGCTGCCCTGGTGGGGGTGTGAATAAGTTGATCCAAGGCGTTGGAATTTATGAATTCCAGAAAACATTAAGCAAAAGAGCTGGTATATGAGTAGTTTTCCCAGTTAACGGTGGCGTAGTTAAAATCGCCCATTATTAGGGTGTTGGGTTGTACCGTAATATTTTCCAGTGTATGAAGAAATGCAGAGAGGGAATCCTGGGGCATGGTGGGGGATCTGTAGCAAGCTACAATTTGGATTGTGGTCTTGCCCAGAGTTAGTTGCACTTGGATAATCTCGGATGCATTATGCTGTGCAACTAGCCTGGAGGTGTGGATATCCTTAATGAATATGGACACGCCTCTGCCTTTAGTGCTTCTGTCTAGCTTAGGTGGTCAAAAGGTGTGGTATGAATTATAGCCTGGTAATGCAGGGGTGCTCTCTGGAGCTTTGAACCAGGTCTTTGTCACTGCACAGATGTTGATGTTCTCCATTTTAAGGAGTGCCTTGAATGAGTGTATTTTGAGGTTTAGACTTCTAGCATTGAGTAGCATTATCCTCAGATTTTGCTTGCTTGTACCTGTTATGGTTGTGAATTTGTCATTTGAACCTTGCCCAAAAAAGGCACTATAGGGGTGGCAAGAGCCTTAGCCAGTATCCGAAATCCCAAGGGTGACAGGTGCAGGCCATCTCAGGCAAAGCATTGTGGTCTGTCGATCATGTCATCCCAGACAGACAAATACTGGATCCCCTTAGAATGACACCAGAAGCTTAGCCAATTGTTGAAGTCAATCATTTTGTCCTTGTACTATGGTATCATTCTGGGTGATGGCAGGATGCTACTGAGGGCTAGGGTCATACCTGCCTGGGCTACAAGATCGGAGAGATCCTCCATGTCTCTTTTCATGTAGTCCAGGGAGGTACATCTCAGGTCATTCACACCAACATGGACAATGACAGAGTCATATTTGTACTTGTTGTGGAGTTACCTTAGTGCGTGCGCAATGTGGCGGATCCTGGCACCTTACAGGCAGCTGACAGTGACTTTCTCCTTGTTTAGCCTGTTGAGTGGATCAGTGTGACTGACTATAGAGTCACCTATGACTAGAGTGTTGGGTACGTTGTTATGCCTTATGGGCTGTGGTTGAGTGGCACACTGAGATTGTGTGCTATGTGTCATTTGGGTTGTGTTGGGGGGTGGAGTTTGCTTGCTTTTCTACTTTGGAGGTCCCTGTTGCTTGGGCAGGTTTTTATTGAGAGCCTTCACGAATGAAGGTGTGTGTTTTGTGTTTCTTTGTGTGTGTTGTGGTGGTATAGATTTTGAGGAACTATATGAGTGTGGTGTGATGCAAGTGATTACCTTCTCCTCTTGACTGAATATTCCAGTCTTGGGTGTAGAGAGCTTTGCTTCCAGTTTGGCTATATAAGTGCATCTCTCACAGGTTGTAGTGTTGGATGGTAGGAGGAGAGGGTTGTCTGTGTACATGAGACAATTGCTGCATTTCCCCAAGATGCCCAGATTCATCAGGTAGACAGGAGAAAAAACTGGGAGCTGACCCTTAGACATGCCTGGATAGGTGCTTATTTATTAAGTACTAAAAACTGCTTTCCTCGAGACAAGTGAGGAAAGTTGAGTGCTGTAGCAATTTGTAGCTTAATTAGTGCTTACAATGAGTTTTGGACAAGTGCTGAGCTAAAAAACACAGATTTGAGTGTTGAAACTAAAAAACTGGCTAGGTTTATGAAACAAAATTAAGCTTGAAGGCTTCTCTCCAACACAGAAAGGTTTGGGGGCTCAGAAGCTTACAAATTGTCCTGGATACAGCAAATATGTATGTGGACTAGAGTACTTACAGGAAAGGCAGGAAACAAGCTTAGAAATTTGTTTTTCTTCCCAACTGCTCTCTTTGTACACAGTAGGAGTGCCTGAAAACAGAATATGACCTCACTGCACTCAGTTGACTGAGCAAATGAGATGGGCTCAGAAGGAATATCCAAATACAAATTTACAAGAGGGGCGTGCAATTTCAAAGCCACCAAGATTAACACCAAAACAAGAACAGAGAGGAGGGTATGGGAACTAACTGTAGAGACAGAGAGCCACAATTTTCAGTTCAATTAATATTCAGTAGGAAACAAAAACACAAAATGCAGTTCTATATGAAAAAACTGCAGATAAAAGTGTACTTAAATTCAATTATACGTCCAGTTGATTGCAGGCAGATCTTAGCCGGCCAAAGCTCAAGTATTTAGCAGAACAAAAACAAAATGTACCACTTATATAAAACAGAGCAGCCCTCAGCTGAAGCACAAACTATCAAAGTGAAACTACCCCCCACTGCTATCAATGGCTACACTTCTAACAAGATCTCTGTAGAAACACAAGCTCTCTGTAGAGACAGAAAGCCACAATTGTCAGTTCAATTAATATTCAGTAAGAAACAAAAACACAAAATGCAGCACTATATGAAAAAAGTGCAGATAAAAGTGCACTTAAATTCACTTATACATCCAGGTGATTGCAGGCAGGTCTTAGCCTGCCAAAGCTCAAGTATTTAGCAGAGCAAAAACAAAATAAAATGTACCACTTATATAAGGCAGGACAGCCCCTCAGCTGAAGCACAGACTGTCAAAGTGAAACTACCCCCCACTGCTATCAATGGCTACACTTCTAACAAGATCTCTGCAGAAACACAAGCTCTCTGTAGAGACAGAGAGACGCAATTTTCAGTTCAATTAATATTCAGTAAGAAACAAAAACACAAAATGCAGTACTATATGACAAAAGTGCAGATAAAAGTGCACTTAAATTCACTTACACGTCCAGTTAATTGCAGGCAGATCTTAGCCGGCTAAAGTTCAAGTATTTAGCAGAACAAAAACAAAATGTACCACTTATATAAGGCAGGACAGCCCCTCAGCTGAAGCACAGACTATCAAAGTGAAACTAACCCACATTGCTATCAATGGCTACACTTCTAACAAGATCTCTGTAAAAACACAAACTCTCTGTAGAGACAGAGAGCCACAAATTTCAGTTCAATTAATATTCAGTAAGAAACAAAAATACAAAATGCAGTACTATATGAAAAAAGTGCAGATAAAAGTGCACTTAAATTCACTTATACATCCAGTTGATTGCAGGCAGAACTTAGCCAGCCAAAGCTCAAGTATTTAGCTATATACTCAATGTGAGTGTGTGTGTGTGTGTGTGTGTGTGTGTGTGTGTGTGTGTGTGTGTGTGTATATATGTATATATATATATATATATATATATATATATATATATATATATATATATGTGTGTATATATATATATATATATATATATATATATATATATATATATATATATAAAAAATAAATATATACCTCTCTCTCTCCATGCATACATATATACATATATGTTTACATATATATGTCAATATGGATTCACTATGTAATTTTGAAATACTGAAATTCCGAATTTCAGTATTTCAAAATTACATAGCCGAAGACACCAAACACTTATACCCTATAACCATGAAATTCAAATTCCCAACTCTACACTACAGATACAGCACACACAAACACATACACACCACTCCCCCTACTCAAATATAATATCCTACACTACAGATAAGTGGGGGGGGCAAGCCCCCCTGCCCCAACACACCCCCTACTTTTATATACTAACTCCGAGATCGCACATTCAGACTCACACAAGCAACTCACTCCCACACATTATACACACCCTTGCACACGCACATCACAGTCAAAACACACATTGATAGACACTAAAGCCCCTAACCAACAGACATACACATATATACATACATACCCAAACTCACATCTTACCATTGACACACCACAACACCAGAAGTGCTAATTCAAAATCTCCGTACTTCGGGATTTTGAATTTTGCTCTTCTGGTGTACTGGTATTTCAAGACTTCAGTATTTTAATTTCAAAATACTGAAATTCGGGATTTCAGTATTTCGAAATTTAAAAGGGAACCCGTCAATATATATATATATATATATATATATATATATATATATATAGATAGATATAGATATATATATAGATAGATATAGATATGTATATACAGATATATATCTATAGATATAATACTGAACATAAAGACATGTATGAACTCAGGCACCGTTAATGGGGGTGATGGGGCTCAAGCGACATATGTCTTACACGTATTGATATCCCCCCCACCCAGCAAAACAGGTCTGCCCTGCAATACATTACCAACTGTTGCAAATGCCATAACCAGGACCTGGCATTACATGGCCACAAGATGTTAACAGTAAGACATCCCACTTGTATTATGTCAGGCTGGTATTGATAACATATGCAGTACAGTCTCACTACTATAGTGAATGTACAATGTGTAAGCAATAAACAGTACTATGATACATATACACAGACACATGTATGCAGATACTTATACATGCATACACACACACACACACACACACACACACACACATATATATATATATATATATATATATATATATATATATATATGTAACTACACATACACACAGAGAGGTATGTGTAGGAAGATACATAATCAGAGGGTGCACACCATACTGAACAGCCAGTATCCCTACAGTTGCAACCTCATTTGATGGACAGTGTATGAGTCACCCATACCACAGACAATATTTGCCTGACACATATACCCACAGAGAAGTCAAAGGATGTAGCACAACACACAGGTTTGTATACAAAGGAAAGGTTCAGTTGTGTACTATTACAGTTGTATATGCCATGTCGTATAGCTGATTATGCTTTGACATACATACAAACAGAGTAATGCAACACTCAAACAGATAATTTATTACAGTAATCCGAAAACATCACATCTGTTGGTGTCCATGCCAAGGCCTTCAAGTAGTACAACAGGACAGACAGACTTGGCCAAAGAATAACAAGCAATCAACAGTATGTAATGCAGATGTATAGCCCAGCGGTCTCTAAATGCACTCTGCATGCAATCGCTAGGGGGAAAATACCTGGGTTAACACTATGGGTGGTATCTGTCACATAACAATGCATAACTGGAATTATCACACTCACATTGATGGCAGTAAGCAGCAGGCCAGCAATGTTCATAAGGTGAAATGTATGGTAATGTACATCCGGATACCTTAAGGCAGCTTACTACTGGTATTCCTCACATGTTCTAACACCCTAGGATACTTATGGTGCATACTCCCCATACACTGACTTACAGGGGCATAGCACACTGTTACATACACTGACCGCTAGACTTCAGAGGTGCACACGTGTTGTGCAAATGAAGCTCACATGTATATGGTGCACATGGTCTGTACAATATTATTTATTGACATCATACCTGATAACAAGCCAGTCAGATAACAGATTGCTGGACATGTTGTGTGTAGTAGGGGCTGTTTGTGAGGACATTACTTGGACATTCTGTGTTTTTGTGTACAGTACTGTGGTCTGTATATGTAGTGCAGGGGTCTGGAGCCTTTACTATTCAAAGAGCCATTCCTAACCCCTCACCCACCAAACTAATTTCATTGGGAGGCACAGCAGCTATCTGATTCCTACAATGAAGATCGCAGAACATATACGGTTTCATATACAGTTATACTAAATATAACTAAGTGTATAAGAACAATACCTAACATGTCCATAATTGTGTTCCTGTGTTGTGATTGTTTGATGTGTGTGTGTGTGTGTGTGTGTGTGTGTGTGTGTGTGTGTGTGTGTGTGTGTGTGCGTGTGTGTTGTGTGGTAGAGTGTCCATTAATCCTCAGAGGTACAAGGAGCCACTACAGCAGGGTTGGAGAGACACATGTGGCTCCAGAGCCACAGGTTGCAGACCTCTGAGGTAGGATGATTGATGACTGTATGTGTATTGCAATTACGAACCATGGGCTCTGTACAGAATGTGGTAGACACCATTGTTCTCTGTCCTGTTCTGTCTGATGTTACATACTGCTCCAGTGTTAAGCTTGTGTATCATATGTGCCTGTGGCTGCGTTGACATTGGATGTGGGTATGCATTTTCTCACAGGTGTCTGCTATGCTGTGACCTGTGTGTCGGGCCCACTATAATCGCAGGTACATGTGTATTTCCCCATACAATATGTATTCTAGTGTTGTGGCAGTCTGCCTGTGGTTTACCCAGTGCTTTGTGACATGCCTAGCAGCCTACTGTAATTACCCATTGTGCTGTTATGTCCTGTTACTTGCAAGACATACTGCAGCCAGGCTAGCATAACTGTTGTGTATTTCTCACAAAGCAGTGGTATGCTGTACAGATGTATGTCATTATCTACTGGGTAGTATGTGGCCATGTGTACTCAGCACCACCAGGTATTATGTGTCAGGACAGACTGGCATGTGTGCATGCATACACTGAGTGGGCATATGTACTCCAGTTTTGTCGTGATATACCCATGTATCTGGCTAGTAACAACCACATTGGGAGGCGTGGTCCACATGTCTCTCATGAAGGGGACATGTGTACACTTCTGGACTGACCACAGAGTGCCAGACTGTCCACATATATTGGTCATATCCCTTCTGTAGTCCACTGGATCATTACTGTGCTAGCAGTGGTACTGTACTATGATGTCCTCAGGATGTCTGTCCGTAGCCAATGGTGCACATGTCTACAGCAGATGTGACCTCCCACACCCAAGATGTCTGTTAAGACATCCCTATGGCAGTAGCAACAGTCAACATGTATACCTGCAATACATCCATGACATCCCCTTGCTCTAAGGGGTTGGGACTATTGGTGCTGAGGTAGGACCCCACTCCATGTTCTGGACATATGGTAAACATGTATGTGTACACATATATCCACATATCTATATAAATATATACACGTATACATATCCACGTACATATATGGACATATACATATCCACATACATATATGGAGATATATATATATATATATATATATATATATATATATATATATATATATACATAGGAACACTCACACATATACAGGTACACAGCAATGACTCCAACAAGTAGCTAAGCTTCTGATGTCATTCAAAGGGGATCCAGTATCTGTCTGCCTGGGACGACATGACTGACAAACCACGATGCTTTGCCAGAGATGGTCTGCACCTGTTGCCCCCTGAGATTCAGGTTACAGGCTACAGCTCTTGGCACCCCCATAGTGCCTTATTTAGGCAAGGTTCAAAGGACAAAACCATCACCATAACAGATACAAGCATGCAAAACTGCAAGTAAGGCTACTCAATGCTAGATGTCTAAACCTACAAAGGCACTCTCTTGAGGCACACCTACAAATGGGGAATATTGATATCTGTGCAGTAAATGGGACCTGGTTCAACATTCCAGAGAGCACACCTGTAATACCAGGCTATGTGTCACACCTCATCACTGAGGGCTTTTCATCCATAAGAAAGGGGGTAATTGTCCCACTGTACTCATCCCTCATTACATATATCTCATATATGTATATATATCTATATATATATATCTATATATATATCTATCTATCTATATATATTATTATTATTATTATTATTATTATTTTTTATTAGATTTTTTATTAGATAGTTATACGGATATTTACAGTTACACCAAGAGGTTTTACCCACCGTATATATTACTGCATATATTACTATTGTATATATTATTATATTACATGTGTATTTGAAAGTCACATCTTGATTTAAGGTTGGTTTACTTACAGTGTATTATAGTAAATGTGTAATATGGCTTTAAACTTTTTGGCGGGATTTTAATTAGTTAAACATCAATTAAGGTGATTTAGGATGTGTATAAATACTTTGGGATGATATGTGTTGTTTGTTCTGATGAAGACTGATCACCAGTCGAAAGCGCTTAACCAGTCGTGTGGAATTGTTCAATAAACTATCGTGAGGTTTTACCAGTTGTAAGAGCAGTTTTCCTTTTACTCACCATCTTCAGTTCTTGTGTTGTTGGCTTTCCCAGTTTGTGAACAGTTAATTACTGATGGCTGAGAGCAAGGAATCATCTGCTTCTCCAGCAAGGGATGGTATCACTGAATTGAGAGCGGACCTCACGGTGCTACAGGGGGAGGTGCGCAAATTGTTAAATTTGTTTTCCGAATTTGTATCTTGCTCCAACAAAGACAAAAAGGTAGAAGACACAGATTGTAGTGCATCTCCGGAATTTGTAAGAGCTCACAAGGTTTCGGTATATTCGGATGACGAAGGAGACGTCCAGGATCAACGTAAGAGAGACACTGCGCAGGTGCAAGGACTCAATTGCAAACCACAAGGATGTGGGGATGTCAGTACACCCGACCGTAGGTTTCCGGAAGTGTTACAAGACACGGACGGTGTCTTTGACAACATATCTGCTACAAATGTCAATGTGGACTCACCCGAACATGGTAAAACAGTTAACAACAGGGCTTTGGATTTAGCCCATACCGACGAGGATTTTTATTAGCGACGCCATGACTATATGGAGCATGACTTCACTTTCGACTACAGCATGTGCAAAAAACGGATGGATAAACAGTATGGTGGTGACCGCCCGAAAGTCATCTCGGACATTAGCAGCCGCAGTAGGAAGGTTCATGATAACAAAGGTACTGTCTTTTATAATTCGGAGAAGGGCCGTAAAGCCAAAATATCCAACATTATGACATACACAATTCTGATAATATAGGTGGCAGAAAGAAGACAAAAGAACATGTATTCAATGGCGATTCCTTGTTTGAACATTTTTTGAGGGATGACAATGATTATTTTGACATGGACATTAGGCATGGTTATGGCTTGAAACAAGATATAGATAATACATTCCCATTAAAGGAATATATCATAGAGTATGGCAAAACTATTGGCATATAAAAATGCCAAAATAGATTGCAGTTATTTATCCAAGTGTGTGATGCTGAAAATTGTGCCGAAGGCTTAAGATTTTTAAATTACCTTTAGGGATAAAATTAACATCTGTGGTTGAAAAAGAGTTTAACCAATTATTTGAAGGATTTGGATATGAGTACATGAAATTATTGATAAAGCACTTAGAGGAAAAACAAAATATATTAGCTGATGATTTAGAACAAATGAATGGTAATATTTTACAACACAAGGATTTTGATGGTTTAAATGATTTGTACATGAAACAGTTTTCCTTGCTGACAATAATGCTCACAATATAGTGGACAGGAAAAATAAGAAAATTCAACGTGACATTGAGGCCCACAAAATGATAGAGTACATATGGCCCAACCATAAGGACATAGATTCACACAATAAACAACCTACAAGAAGAAGTGAATTTAGGAAATCACGTAAAGAAGAAAATTTTCAGGGGGGGAGATTCTACCCAGCTTGGAGGGTTCCCAACCAATGGCACAAGAAATAGATAGGGACGACAAGTATACACATACACACACTCATGTCACACAGGACGATATCCCCTCAACGAGACAATTGGATTACCCTAGTGACCTGGGGACACAAGCGAGTATTTGTAGTGAAGCTGCAGACAATGACAAAAAGCCTAGTATCGTTGTACACGATGGATTCAAGGTGTACAATTATACCTCTGTAGAGGTAGACAATATAAGTGCCCAAATGCTAAGCAAAGGGATGAAGTTTATTCCCATGTGTGGATGGAACTTAATCGATTGTATTAAAGAAGTGAAAAAATACACCAGGAGACTCAATCTGGCTTTAACATTTGATAATAAGATGGAATCTAATTTAGCAGTCAGGGATACAGCTGTATCAGTGTGCAAGAAAAAGAGTATGTACATACCAGCATTCAATCCACATGTGCACAATTACGAACAATTGGTTTGCAGTGACATATACTGGACATATCACAACATGAAAAACAGGTCCACAAACATCCAGACAACTTAACAAGTAAAGAAAGGAATTGTTTGTCGGAATTCATGAACAATAGAAACATCAGGATCATGAAACCCGACAAAGGAGGCGGGTCAGTTATCTTCTCTTCAGAAGATTATAACCAGGAAATACTCAGTATTCTTCATCATTCAGGAAACTATGAACATATTTCATTGAATCAGGTCAATATAGGCCATCAACGTATAGATCTTATAATAGAAGAATTTCTCATTGACAACAGGATATCAAATGACACGTATATTTTTGTGAAAGAGGATCATCCAGTTCTAGCCAAAATGGTTGGTATTCGGTTACATAAATCCATTGACCAACCACCCTTTCGACCGATTGTATCTGGTTCCAGATCAAAACCTACAGATTAGGGAAACTTATAGACAATTGGGTAAAGAAGGTTTACGACAACATCCCCACATTATCAAAGACTCGTGGAGGTTCTTGGGTACCATCACCAAAGACTTGTGGGAAACTAATTTGATCTATCTTACAGTGGATGTAGTTGACCTCTTTTCCAGTATCCCTAAGACTGAAGGACTGGAATTTTTTGAAAAGAGTCTGACTAGATACACCGATTTTTCCTGGGAGAAAATCAGCATCATTTATGACATGATGTCACTGGTGTTAGATCACAACTATATCTCCTTTCAAGGTGAATTTTTCAGGCAGACAAAGGGAGTGGCGATGGGAGCATCATGTGCTCCCATCTTTGCGAATTTGGTCATGGCCGAATGGGAATCGGTGTATGTGTTCAATAGCCCTTTCTACAAAGATATCATAACATACATTAGATATTTGGATGACATTTTTATTCTATGGAAGGCCTCTGAGGATAGGTTACTAGAATTTATGGAGTACCTAAACAAGACAGTCGAATTCTTGAAATTCACTTATGAATACAGTTACCATGAAATATCATTTTTGGACATAGCATTGAGTCATAACAATCAAGGGTTCATCTCTAGGGTGCATAGGAAACCCACTTTTTCCAATGATTACGTCCATTATAGTAGTAACCATCCCCCCCCATGTATTTCAGAATGTCATAAAAGGCCAATGTAATGCAGCGTAGCAAGAATGTCTTCTAACAAAATAATCTTGGAAAAGGAGCTTAATACCATCAAAGAAATGTTTTTGAGTAGAGCTTACCCTGAAAAGATGGTCTTGGAGGTCATCAGTTATGTGTACAATGAATGGGGTAATAAATATCCACCCCTATTAGGTGCGTATCAGATGGACAAAAAAGTAGGAATTTGTAGTGAAACATCAGGAAGAGTTTGTGTCCTTATGTACACCCGACCACACATATTATAAAGGAAATATTGAAAGGCATTGGTCAACACTTAGAGTATTGGACAAGGAAGAGCTATTGGGTAGTAAACCAAGATGTGTATATAAAACTGCCCCAAATATAAAAGGCTATTAGAAAAGCCGATAATAAGGCAGAAAGATCAAAGCATGGATCACATAAGGGTACAGTTAAATCACGCGGAACTGCAAACAGTGTAAATACATTAATTCTAACATGACTATTCAACTTAATGATTTGTGTCATACTACTATAAAAAGCAAATGTGGTAACTGTAGAACAAAACATGTGGTCTATCTGGCAGTCTGTAAACTATGCAACGCCCATTACATAGGCAAGACAGAGAGACAGCTGAACAGACGCATTTACGAACATGCGTACAAAATAGGGAAACAAGATACCAAAAATGCATTGTACAGACACATCTTGGATAAAGGTGAGGAACATGTTTTTTTGTTTTCCATTGTAGAACAGATAGATGTTCGCCCATTTGGGGGTGACTGGAAAATGAAATTAGCCGCTTGCGAAAGTAAATGGCAAATCCTAACGGATTCCACGAGACCACCTGGTCTCAATGATTTTATAAGTATAAAACCTTTTTTAGCTTTAGAGTAAATTTCAACTCTTAGGTTTGTTACTGGGATTTTTAACTTTATCACACAAGTGAAGTGCATATATTTATATATATTATTATTATTATTTTTTATTAGATTTTTTATTAGATAGTTATACGGATATTTACAGTTACACCAAGAGGTTTTACCCACCGTATATATTACTGCATATATTACTATTGTATATATTATTATATTACATGTGTATTTGAAAGTCACATCTTGATTTAAGGTTGGTTTACTTACAGTGTATTATAGTAAATGTGTAATATGGCTTTAAACTTTTTGGTGGGATTTTAATTAGTTAAACATCAATTAAGGTGATTTAGGATGTGTATAAATACTTTGGGATGATATGTGTTGTTTGTTCTGATGAAGACTGATCACCAGTCGAAAGCGCTTAACCAGTCGTGTGGAATTGTTCAATAAACTATCGTGAGGTTTTACCAGTTGTAAGAGCAGTTTTCCTTTTACTCACCATCTTCAGTTCTTGTGTTGTTGGCTTTCCCAGTTTGTGAACAGTTATATATATATATATATATATATATATATATATATGTATGTATATATACCTGAATATATTTGTCAATTTTTAGATGTGTGTGCATATCTGCACCAATGTGTACTCCTTCCACATTGTACATTCCCTACGGTAGAATGACATTTCTGCTTGATATGTTACAGATATTGTCCTGATAATTTACAGGTAAATTGGCTTACTGTTAAAGCATTGTAGCTGTGCTGTGGAGGGTCCTGGAGTCAGGAACTGCATGTGCTGGATATTGGATTGCACAGCATATCTGTTAGGGCTGTGGAGGGGGGCAACATAGCAGAAATTACTGGGTATTTCTCATTTGTGCCTCCACCTCCATTAACAGTGCATATGGTCTGTTATGTTGTAGTGAGTGGTTCAGGATGTTGTTCCCATGTGGACATGCTATACACATTTCAATCTGTATATGTATATGTATGTATATATATATATATGGATCTACTACCATAGATCGAAATTACACTATTTTGAAATATGATAGTAGTGCCCCACTAACGCGAAAGTGCACTTCAACGAAAGTGCACTTTCGCGAAAGTCACAACTGGAACGGGAAATTTCCTGCACTGTGGTGCAGTAGTGACAGACTTTAGGATTAGAGCTTGGGTTAAGGATAGTGGATAGCTAGTAGGGCTATCCACTATCCTTAACCCAAGCCCTAACCCTAAGTTCCATGACTACCGCACCACAGTACAGGAAATAGGTCCGTAACTACTGCTCAGTGGAGGAAATACAATTTCCTGCACTGTGGTGCAGTAGTCACAGACCTTAGGGTTAGAGCTTGGGTTAAGGATAGTGGATAGCCCTACTAGCTATCCACTATCCATTACCCACGTCCTAACCCTTCATTCTAGTGACTTTCACGAAAGTGCACTTTCGTTGAAGTGCACTTTCGCGTTAGTGGGACACTACTATCGTATTTCGAAATAGTGTAATTTCGATCTAAGTTAGTAGACCCATACATATATATATATATATATATATATATATATATATATATATATATATATATATATATATATATATATATATATATATATTTGTGTATATATATATATATATATATATATATATATATATATATATATACATATGAACATATTTATCTATCTATATACAATTGATGTTATATGATTGTTTGTGTCATAAATATATATATATATATATATATACATATAGCTGTCTATCTGTCTACATTTACAGATATATATATATTTGTCCATATGTCCATGCATGTTTGGCTCATAATTATGGCCTGCACCTCATTCTCTTGGCAATTGACATGGATGATCTCAGGATTGAAGTCAGTAACTACTGACGACACATTTGTGTTTCAGACTTCAACTCCTTCAAAATATGTGTTTTAATGCATATAACTGTTTAACTAGCAACATTTTAAGTGTATGAGAACAATATCTGACATATATACCTATTTGTACCCACATTTTGGCACACTTTGTCCAGAATTCTTGCATTAAGAGGTTGTGTGGTATGATACTACTACATTTCTTGTACTGTTGAATGATTGTGCTGGATGATATGTTTGTGATAACATCAGATTTATGTATATCTGTCATGGCTAAGTGGTAAATCACTTTGTCTATGGTTTGCAGGTTCCTGGGTTCAAGTCTTGCAGAGGCTGTTTATCTTGCTGCTGAGCAGAACACGGGCCATTAGATATAGAGTGATTAAGGCACTTTAAAGTAGTTGTAAGCGGGTTTGTGCAGAGGTAAGCACTGCTAACGTCCGGTTACAGTTTCTTATACTCAGTTAGCTTCTACATTGCTTAACCTGTGTGAGCAGTGCTTACCTATGCGCAAACAGGCTTAAACCCGCTTACTGCTGCTTAAAACTGCTTACTCACGCTTACCCCCGCACTAATTTCTTTAAAAGAAAAGAAAAAGAGTTGATAGGAAAGTGGTGAAAAAGGGGCACAAAGAGGGAAAGACAGTAGGGAAAATAGCTAGGGATGTGCAGGAAGGGTGTAGGGAAGGTTCATAGCTGCCCATTTCTTCTACAGCAACAGTTGTCCATATACATTGAATTTGGAAGTAGGTTTTGACACGCAAATGCTTGGGAGAGGGATGAGGACAACAATAATTAATTGTGATGCCAATTAGACCAGATTACATGTCTGCAGTGGACACGTGTGCGAAATGGACTACTATGTATAGGACGAGATTTTTTTTGAGGGAAGAGATTGCCCTTTTTTTTCAGGTGAGAGTGGGATGTTGGGGAGGGGTAGTAGGTATATTTGGGGAGGTAGGTTGGGTAGGTTAACAGACAAGACACACAAGATGCATACAGGGGAGGTATATGACACATGTGGGGGGGTAAACACCTTGCTGAGGAGGGGTGTTGGGATATCAGAAGCCCACAAGCCCCCTAGTGGTAACAGTGGGACTGAGGTTCCCACCCATGGGCAGTCACCACTGCATCTTTACAGCCCCGAAGGTGGCTGTGCTGGTGGCTGAGCCACAGAGCCAGGCTGGCTCTCTAATTGCAACATACAGCCCTCAAGGTGGTGTAGAAGATCACTGACCTGGTCGTTGATCACTCTAAGCACCACAACCTCGACCTGGCGATGGGTGACAGGTGCCTGCCTGCACCCACTCCCAGGGGGCGAACCCCATCCCCTGAGGCAGTTCCACCCAAAGATGGTGCAGGACCAATGGACAGGGAGGTGCGGGGTTGGGCCCCAGATATGCTTGTGCCCGGTGCCTCAGCCAGCTGAGTTGGGACAGGTGGGTCCGTTGAGACCAGCCTTCCCAAGTGTGCTGTAGTGTTTAGATTTCAACATCATATATGGGTTAGTAATAGTCAACACATTCCAGGGTTAGGTATAACAGCATGCATAGATATTCCCATTAACCCAGACACCAGATACAGAATAGTTGCATAGCAAACAGAACACAGGCATATATGGGACCACGTAATAAGAACAGCATGCAGGTACATTGATGGCACCATGCCAACAATGTTGGAATAATTCAATATGGCACATGCATGAGAACCATTAGAATATTTATCAAACGATTGGCCATTATCAGAGTCAGTACATACCAGTTGGGGTGGGTATGTTGATTACTGTTGGAGATAAGGTGGTGGGAGAAAGATATCAATTAACATCAAGGAACAACTGGTCAACACTCCCACCAGAGGTGACAACATATTGGACCTGGTCATCACCAACATGGGTGACCAGTGTTCCACACTGGAGGTCAACCCCTCGCTGGTTAGATCTGACCATAAACAAGTCACTTTGGATATCCACATTCCACCCCCACCACGGACAAGGAAACCACTGTGAAAAACTTTTCAAAAGCAAACTTCACGTTACTTAAGACTGAGGTGGAAAGTTTCAAAGCCTCCATGCTAAAGGATAATGCTGTCCAAGCTGCAAAATCCTTTACTAATGCATTCTACGGGCACCTACAAGAATGCATGGATCATGCTATCCCAAGCAAAACCAAGACTCACTCCTCCCAGAAAAGGAAACCAGTCTGGTGGACCCCTGCCATAGACAAGCTATACAATAGAAGGAGGAAACTAGTACAGGAAAGAGTAAAATTCCAAGATGGGAAGACATCCCTGATCAGTATCAGCAAGAAACTACGATCCCTCATAAAAACATCCAGGGCGAGCTTTGAAAGAAAACTTGCCAAGGACTCCAAAGATAACCACAAGGCATACTTTAGCTATGTCAAGAATCTAAGTGGCAATGCTCAGATATGCTCGGAGTTAGTGCAGAATGGCACAAAATACACTGAACCAACCAATATTGCCAACATCCTGGCAGACAGGTTCAGTGCAAACTTTACCCTCTCTCACCCCCAAAAGGGCCCATAACCATACAAGAAGAATGTAGAGCCCCTGAAATCACAGACACTCAGGTTAAAATAGCACTCTCCAAAGCCAAAAACACAGCATCAATAGACTGGATGGTGTCCCAGGCTGCATCCTACATGAGCTCAAAAATGAATTAACCCCTCACCTAAACACACTGTTCAAACTCAGCCTCTCCACAGGCTGTGTACCCATAGAGTGGTGCACAGTCACAGTTATTCCACTCCACAAAGGTGGAGTCACAACAGACCCTGGGAACTATCGCCCTATAAGACTGACTAGCTTGGTCTGCAAGACTATGGAGCGTATCATCATGGAACTCGTTAACAGAGACATTGGGAACATCCAATCACTGGACCCTACCCAGTTCGGCTTTGTTAAGGACAGAGCATGCCTACTAAACCTGGTGGACTTCTTTGAGACAGTTAGCAAGGCTATAGACAAGGGAAAGGTGGTACACACAGCCTACCTAGACCTTGCAAAGGCCTTCAACACCATTCCCCATTCTGGTATTATAGACAAGCTCACCAGCCTGAGCATAACCCCCTATGTCACAAGATGGGTTGCCAATTGGCTCTCGGACAGAACCCACATGGTTAGAGTTGCAGGAGCTAGGTCTGACTGTAAACCAGTTACAAGTGGCATTCCCCAAGGCTCAGTCCTAGAGCATTACCCAGTGGCAATCCAAAGCGCTCAAGATCCTAG